>NC_138740.1:19358084-19453084 GCF_965113295.1 Leuciscus leuciscus | reverse complement strand
AGACCTTAAGTAAAAAAGGTGATAATTCTTTAGAAAACTACGGTTGTAGAACTCTGCGATAAGCCCGTCAGTTCCGGGTGATTTATTGTTTTTAAGTTCTATAATTGAGTCATTAACTTCTAATAAAGGAATTTCACTATCGCAGAGGTTTCTATCATTACCCAAAATAGTCGGGGCTAGTTGTAACACGCTTGTTTTAAATACTTCCGCACATGCTTGGATGACGAAACTTTGTGTATTTACCATAGACTGTAAAAAAAATAGGTATTTACTAGTTGCCATATCAACACTATATAGAAAAAAAAAATCAGCCAAAATTATTTATTTTTTTGGAAGATATCCATAGACATTTATTAAACCATAGAAAAAGTAAATTTCTTACTTAAGTTAATTTTTCATCTCTATTTTTTGTGTTTATTTAAAATAAGACAAATCTGATATTATTTTAATCTCCAAGATGTTATTTAACAGTTGAGATAGTTATTTAATGCTTCGCTAACTAGCAGAAGACACTAGCAGGGTTTAAACCCCAGTTGTGCAGGCGGGGGCATGTTGTAACACTGCGTTACAATGTGCCCCTATTAGAAATATGCTATTATATTCTATACTTTTATTAATTTTATTGGGAAAACGTAAGAAAAAGGTGAATAAAGACTGAGAGTCAATGTTCAGAAATGACTAATTATTTATTTGTTTTGAACTATGTTGTATAGCTGTGTTTTCATGTGTTCGTAGTCAAAACAAAAAAATTTGTTTATATTTAATTATTAAAAATTGCCATTATTTTATATGAAAAAGTTTTTTAATTGTATTTTATTTAGAAAATATTTTAGTTTGTTTTGTATATATTTTTTATTAGATCAGATAACATTTTAAGCTGTCATATGTTATGTTACAATGTGCCCCACACATGTTACAATGTACCCCACCTTTGGGGCATGTTGTCACATTTCACTTCCATTCTTTCGGGGTATGTCAAGAAAAAAGTATATACTGTATTAATAAAACAAAACCACATAATTGTACTAGACATGTGGGAAATTAATGTGGGGAAAAAATAAATACTCTGAACCATAAGTAGATTTACACAAACTGAGAAAGTCAAAAAGCGTTACTTTGTGCCCCGCTCTCCCCTATCCATTTTTTGTCTAGATCTTATATAAGCACCCTGCGCTAAGTGTACAGCTCATTTAATTTACATTGCAGTTCAGCATACTCAAGCTTATCAGATTCAGAAAGCAGCTCTGGGGGTTTAGAAGAAAGTATTGCAATTTTAGACACCACCTTATTTTCTTCTGCTCTTTTAAGTTTGTCTAAGTTACAACCAAATTTTCTGAAATATTTACTGATTTCAAACTTCAACAGCTCCCACTGGCAACAATATATTAATCTAACGCTAATGCTCTTTTCCAATATGGCTCAATCAATAATGTAATATTCTTTTTAACATCTTTATACAGGAGAAGAGATTTGTTCCGTTTCCAATAAGAAGGAGTTGATCTGAAATCAAGGGATGCTGAGAGACTAACTTTAAGAGAGACAGCACTGTGGTCTGTAAGAGGCGTGGAGTGAATGCTGACTGATTTACAACTGTTTGCTATGTTTTGGGAAATAAGCCAAAAATATATTCAAGACTGCTTAGAGTGGTCCTTGCTGCTCCAGGTATAGAGTCTCAGCTGTGGATATGTTTCTCTCCATATTAAATCGCATCATCTTACAGAAGCAGCTCTGGAAGGAAACCTATCCAAATCACCATTTAATACCATATTAAAATCCCCACCCAAAATAATACCAGCATTGGGGTATTTATTTATCCAGTACTGTATATTATCGCTAATCATATCAATTAAGGTGGTATTTTCCTTAGAAGAATTATACCCATACACATTTCAAAGAACTGTGGTGGTTTGGCCAAGTAAAACCACTAACAAAAGAAATGACCCTTGGGGTCACTGACAAGGTGTAGTATTTCACCAGCAAACTTATTTTTCAAAATGGCAACACCTGCTGATTGCTCTGTACCGTGAGACATCCAGATATCATTGCCCCACTGGGACCTCCAAAATTTAGCATCATCCTGCTTGGAATGGGTTTCTTGAAAAACACAAAAATCAAATCCTTGGTTTTTAACAAACAAAAAAAGGGCTTTGCATTTCACATTGTTTCTTACGCCCCTGGCATTAAGTGAAATGAACGATATCAACATTAATAAATGAACAACAGTGGCGTGCACAGACCTCAGGGGCAGGGGCGGATGGACCAAAAAGGGCACACACAAAAAAAAGAGAGTTCCTTGTTTTTTTAAGTTTTTTTTTAGTTTTTATCCTTTATTTCCTTGGCATTCTAAAGACGTTGATACAATTAGAATGTATAATGCATAGAATGCAAACCCCTGCCCCTTTTGTCTCAAAATGTATTGTGCCCCTCTCTGATAATTGTAAATAATAATAATTAACTCATTAGACAATTCTAGAAAATAACTTTTTGCACTATATTACATATTCATTATATGTATGTACATTTCTTTTTCTGTATATCTGAATAAATAGAACAATCTAAAAGTTTTTATATCAACCATTTAAAACAAAGTTAGCATTATTACTGAATTATTATTATTAACTGTGATCTTAAAGTATTTGCTATCATGTGGCTCCCTCTGGTGAACAACATTAGTATTCATCTCTGAATCGAATTGACATAAATGTCTGATACTTTTTTTTTGAACGATTCAATTTTTGAATTAGGCTACTGATAATATAGACTCATCAAACTCAAATTCACTGATTCATGGTACATTATTATATCACTTGTTAAATGGTTACATTCAGAGCATGAACAGATTCGGTTTGTTTGCAGATTCGATGTGCGCTCACGCGCTCTGCTCGCGCAGGCGACTTCAGGTGCGCGTGCCTGAGTGATTCGAATTTTAGTTGCTATGGTGACGCGTGCTATGAATTCTGACTGCAAATAACGTTACTTTGATTGCTATCATTGTTGAGACAAGGCGAATTCAGAGACTTTTGCTGAATATTTTCTGTGCTGATCGATTTTGAGAGATTTTGAAGCTGTTCGGAGGATTTCAGAGAGGAGATATATCATCTAACGTTAACGTTACATCGTTTTCTTTTTTTTAAAGTTCATATTATTTCTGAGGACTGTTTAATTGTATTGTTCTTTTCTTATTTCAGAGGGAGTTTGGAGTTTTATTTTATTTACTTATTTATTGTTTGGGGGGAGGGGTATTTCTGAGGAGTATTGTATTTTATTTTATTGCATTTTGTATTGTATTCGTATTGTTTTGTATTGCAGTTTGAACTTGAAGGAGGATGCAAGGCCCGACCCGGACACACCCCGAGCTTATTCCTGGACATTTAACACCTTTGTCTTTTGAGTTTGCTTCTGTGTCCAGAATATCCAGCACCCATGACGCTGAAGAGGAAAACGAGATGCCAATGAGAAAGAGGAGGAGGATGGAGGTCATCGGCTCAGACCAGAATACTGCACCGAGAAATGAGAGGAGAGCTGAGGGTAAGTCAAATGACCATTGGAGAATATCACTGGAGTGTCATTAATTACCAGATATGACCACACCATATTATATCAAAATACAACTGAAGTTTGATCAAGCCAATAATCAGATACATTTTTTTATGAATATTTAAACAAGGATTGTTTAAAAAATAAAACATTTGAACAGAAGAATAGCCATAATATGAGTATCCAATGTTTAATAATTGTAATTATTTGTTTGAAACGTGCTTTTGTTTGATATTCCCTGCTTTAGATCAAAACTGTCTACCGTCCAGTGCCTGTGCTGCAGAGGATCATGGTCTTCAGGAACCTCTATCCGGTGGTGGTGAAGACCAGCAGGTTCAACCCCCTCCAGCTCCAGTCCACCACAGTCCAGCATCTTTCCGGAAATGGTCTGAGGTATTGGCCCTAATAAGCTACAAATGAATTTGAATATATATGAATATTTGGAAGATTTTGACACCTTTTTGTGCAGTTGTTTTAAATGTTCTTTGTTTATTGTGATATGGGAAGAAAATCAAGGTCAAATCTCTTCTATGTGATCTATGTGTATCATCAGCCTGTTAGTGAGGAAAGTGATAGTCAGGAGAGAAAGAGGAAGAAGAGTAGTTCTGTAGATCTGCTCTCTCTTCACTGGAGTTCTGGAGAGCATCTCTCTCTTCACTGGAGTGGCTCAGGTCAGGGTCAGAAAGTGGAGGATCAGACCACTGCAACCGATAGTGAGAGACACGCTGAGGGTAAATCCAATGATCAGTTGAGAATGTGTAAATGCTCTGTTTATTAGTGCTCTGTACATCATAAAGTCTACATCATTTTCAGCTAGATATGAGTATCCATTAATGGAAACGTGTCATTCCATGTCAATTCAAAAGGGAATTTTTCTGTTCCCTTGGATGAAGTGCCATTAATTACCATATGTTACAAACTCACACCTATATCAAAATCCAAAAGTTTGATCAAAGTTATGATTTTTTTCCAGGACATGTCTTAAATATTTAAACAGAACTTTTATTTTTTTAAGAACATCATATCTGAAGAATCACCATAATATGACTATGCAGTGTTTAATTTATTAATTTGATTTAATACCATTTAATGTCATTAATAATTAATTGATTCATTTAATTTAATAATTTATTTATTTAATTGATTAACTTTATTAATTTATTCTGTATCATCAATTTTAAGGCCAGACAAGTAGTTTGCTGAGGGTTGGTTTGTAAAGAAGGACTGACTACACGCCTGTGCACATAGGCTATATATTCAAACGCACATACCTATAGACTAAACTCGTAATACGCCATCAGCGTTCTCACAGGTTCGCGTTTTTAAAGTTTGCACAGAGAGAACTTAAGAGTTTTCTGTTAAAACGGTGTCGTGTTTGCGGCCCCGTTGCGACGAAAGTGAATCAATCAAAACTAACTTTAGCTGGACAATAACTTTATTCTAGAGCTGCTATAAAGCCAAAACAATCTCTGCTACTTTAATTTCCTATTATCAATGTAAAGCTACATTGTTAAAAGCGCTATATAAAAGAAGGTGACTTGACTAATTATTTTTTGATTGCTTTTAAACATGATTTTGTTTGATATTCCTTGCTTTTAGATCAAAATTGTCTACCGTCCAGTGCCTGTGCTGCAGAGGATCATGGTCTTCAGGAAGCTCTATCCGGTGGTCTTGAAGATCAGCAGGTTCAAACCCCTCCAGCTCCAGTCCACCACAGTCCAGTCAGCCCAGCACCAGGTGACAACAACAGAGTGGACGTGACAACTGAGGGTGAGTTTACGGCCATGACCTCAAGCATTAAACTCACTGCTTTCCATGCAACTAAAATGAATCAACTTTTTTGCAGACAACATTTTGAGCCGGTATGAAATCGGCAGAATGCTCGGTGAGGGATCATACGGCTCTGTCTATGAAGGGAAACGCTTGGAGGATGGCTTTGAGGTATCGTCATTTTCTTACAATATTTAGCCAACAAATTATTTTGTCTCACTATTTTTCCACTATTTACTGCATTTGACATGTTAGAAATGTAACAACGTTTTTTTTTGTTTGTTTGGTTGATCAGGTGGCAGTAAAAATTGTCAGAAAGCCGCAGAACATGAAATACATCAACATTGTAAGTAGAATACACTCACTATGTTGTTTTCAAATTAAAATATGTAAACATAATGACAACACCTTCATATAACAATGATCTTTCTTCCAGCCTGGTCATCCCACACAATTCCCATTAGAGGTTGGCCTATTAATCCTTGCTAATAGGGGCCCCAAAGTTTCAGAGATCATTGAGCTGCTGGACTGGCAGGACCAGCCGGACCAATATATCATGGTCTTGGAGCGTCCCTCACCCTGTGAGGATCTGTTGGATTTTTGGAATCATCACGATGGCATCCTAAAGGAGGACACAATTCGGTTTATTATGGCGCAGGCAACAACGGCTGCTCATATGTGCTGTCGCCGTGGAGTGTTTCACCGTGATATTAAGCTGGAGAACCTGCTGATCAACACAGAAACTCTTGAGGTCAAACTGATCGACTTCGGGTGCGGAGATCTCCTGCAGGATTCTGGCTATGAAAGTTTCTGTGGTATGCATTATGAATCAAACCTGTAGTTTGGGACTTAAGTTCTAGTGACTAGTTCAATAGGTATCATATAAACCATAACTCACATTTGAGGCAGCATTTTTTTTAAATTAAAAACACCAGATGTTTTTACCACATGTTATGGTATTTCATGCTATGGTACTTACCCATCAGACAAATCTTTTTTCTGCAGGCACTCTATCCTACTGCCCACCTGAGTACTATACAGAGGGCAAGTACCACGGGACACCAGCTACTGTGTGGTCTCTGGGAGTGCTCTTACTCCTGTTGGTGTGTGGACGCAATCCAGAACCAAGAGACAGGCAAATGATTGAGGAAGACACCTGGTCTGAGCCTGGCTTGTCTAACGGTAAGATGGTTTTCATCACAACAAAAAAGACCAACTGTAATTTAAATCATACAAAACAAAGAAATTACGAAAAAGTAACACCTGAGCCAAGTGGCTGTATAAAAGATAGATACTGTATTGGATAATACAAGCATTTTTTTCAGATTTTGTGACCGTACTTTATAGGATAGTCGAATCTTACAGCTTAATACAAAGACAGCAGGTTTGTAAAGTTTAAGGTAATAATCTGACTCACTTCTATCGTTCTGCACAGAATGCTGCCTCCTGATTCGATCCCTCCTGAAGGAAAGCCCAAGACAACGGATTTATTTGAGGAAAATCCTTCGACATGAATGGTTTAAGCAGGTAATGAGCCTAAGATCAGCTACAAATGATTTTGAAGATTATATTCACTTTTCATTTGAAAGATTTCAAAAATGTTTTCTTCTAATTGTAATCTATGACTGTAACCTTTTTTGTTTGTTTGTTTCAGGTCACAGAATAAGACATGAAGAGGAATGTCAGAGCTGCATGTCATGTCAGAATTCCTCTCCCAGAAGTTCCTGTGAAAGCGGCTTCTCCAAAGGATCCTGCACTGGATGTCACAGAATTTCCAGTCTTTGGCTGCTTCCTCCTTCCGCTTTCTATCTATACACATTATCCCTCTCTCCAGCATCTCCACTTCTGTGCTTCTCAGAAAAAATGGAAGAACTGGTGTATGCTGGAACCAAACTATCCCACTCTTTTGCTGTGAGTCCTCAGATATCAACCAAAAAACCTCAGGCCCCGCAAACACCAAAGCCTGCAGGCCCAGTTCACCCTCACCCTCACCCTCCTCCTGTGAGAGCTATTCGGCCTCTGCCACAACGCCAGGTGAACCAAAAGCAACTGATCCCAGCTCTCAGTGATAACGGTCGGGTCCCCGCTATGATAACAGTAACTTTCTCAAATGTTTACAAAACAAGCGGGAACCCAGTGTGCCTGTATCTTTCTCTATTGCTGTTCTATTACGTGATAGAAAGTCTAAGGCCTTCAATAGCCGTACAGCAAACCCAACTAATCTGGTGCCTATTACACGTCAAACTAAGATTGCTGTGGGGACAAAAAGTAAGACTGTTAAGTTAGCACTTTTAAGCATCCGCTCACTTAAAAATAAATCACTTCTAGTCAACGACTTAACCACAAACAACCTGGATTTGTAGCTGCTCTTTTTAAAGCTGTCTATCAATGTAAGCAAATATCATTTGGGAATTATCCATCTTTCGAATATCTGGCTATTGTGTTAAAAGGTGCTCCACGCATTTTACTTATCATTATTTACAGGCCTCCAAAATACTCTCCAGCCTTTGCTGAGGACTTTACTGAACTGTTATCAACAATTACCTCAGAGTTTGACTGTTTTGCTATTGCTGGAGTTTTTAAAGGTCCCATGACATTAAAATGTCACTTTATGAGGTTTTTTAACATTAATATGAGTTCCCCTAGCCTGCCTATGGTCCCCCAGTGGCTAGACATTTTGATAGGTGTAAACCAGGCCCTCGGTATTTTTGAAAAAATGTAAGCTCAGACGGGCGAATCTAGAATCTTCCCTTTATGTCGTCATAAGGGGAAAGGTCACTTCCCCTTTCTCTTCTTTGCCCGCAAAGAGAATTTGGCCCTGCCCATGAGAAAATGAGCTGCGCGAGCGTGATATTGTTTTTTCCTCGAGAGACATCATGGCTTGCAAACGAGCGAAGCATGGCAGTTGCTCAGCGTTTGGATGTACAAATGAACACAAAAGTATTTTTTTAGTTCCTTCATCCGAGCCTCTGAAGAACCAGAGGGTTATGTGAATTTCTGATGTGTAATTGTTCAAGTTCAGACAGATAATCTTTCTCTCAAAATCGTTCAATACTGTTTATGCATCAGTAAATCAAGCCAGTGACTAAAATATCAACTTCACATCATTTCTCTTGGTAGGATGAAAATAATCTTATTTAAACTGTGATTAAAATATATACAGAAAGCGATCAAAGAACAATCCCTTTCCAATCGCCCAAGCTGTCAATCACACAGCGCGAGTTTATCTGGACACTTGCCAAAACTCGTTATGAAATCAATGACGCTGTTACGCTGCACAACGAAGCTCTTACTGTACTTACCTCATGTTTGCATTGGTGAAATCATTAGTGAGAGTGCAGAAACTGCATTGCAATGATAAGATCTTCATTCACGCGATCAACAGGCTGTCATCTGCTCAATGCTCATCACTGCAACCTTTTATGTGATGGGAATAGATCTAAATACTTAAAAAACTTCTCACGATTCGTTAATCTCGATAGCTGTAATAGTAAAAACGTATATAATAGCTGTAAAAGTATTAGAGAGAGTTCCACATGTAATGCTAGCTATTTCATATGCAAGCATGTCAGCCAATCACAGCAGTGGGCGTTTACACTGAAGTCTCACAGCAGACACGCCCCTTCAAACAGAGTGTTCAAATCAGAGGCTAAAATCAGGCTAGGAAAAATGCCTTTTATTTCTAAATTATTACAATTTTGGATCTTAAAAACATACAAACATTATAAGGGACCCCAGGAAACATTATAAAATAATCCATGTCACGGGACCTTTAACATCCACATAGATAATGCAGAAACAATATGGCAAAAGAAATCAAAACTGTTTTAAAAACTTTTGATCTGACTCAGCATGTACATGGACCCACACACAATCGTGGACACACTCTAGATTTACTTATCAGTAAGGGTCTAAACATTTCATCGATTGTTATTAAAGCTACACTGTGTAACTTTTTAAGTTGATTCTGAGGCGTTTAAAGACTCTATTTGTCCATTGTTTATTTCTAAAGAAACACGACAATGTATAAAAGGCTCCATTACCTTGTATCTTTCGTTATGGCCTCGTAGAAGCAGTTTTTGTAAAAATAGGCTAACGATTGCGTCATAACCACGCGACTCTCTGGAAATTACCGTATAGACAGGAGGAGAAGCTCGCAGTCAATCGGGGGGACGTGGAGGCATAAAGTCCGATAAAGTCAAGGGAGAAGCCCATAGAGAGTCATAAAGTTGCTCCTAGCTCATGGACAGCTCGTACTTACACGACTTACAACTGTCAGACAGGTTGCTCACGTCACATCTACGTCATCAAGCTCAGTTTGAGTCTGCGCAGTACGCTCAGCGATCAGGAAGTGAGTGCTTCTAATTTGCTTCACTTTTCTCCGTTGAAATCTATGGGGTCGCTGTGTCCATTTCTTTTACCGTCTATGCATGTAGCAGAGTCACTTGCACTGGCTTTGTTTTTTAGTTTTCCTTTGCCTTTCCCTCTACCTTTAGCTTTCCCTCGCACATCCGTCGCATCAACTGATCTCTGACTCTGCTCACGGAGAAAATGATGTAGCCTACGCTGTAAACATTGCCTTACACTATTAATCTCGTTCAATATACAGAATAACGATAGCACTGATACTTTACTAACATTAGTTTGCAATCGTTTGGGATAGCTGATATTAGCAATGAAATGGTACCAAAATAACGAAAACATAAAACTATTATTAATTTTACATAGAGGTCATAACCTACATGTTAACTGACTAAATAACTAAATGCACTTTGTAATAGTTTTCTAAAGTAACCTCATCACTTGAAGGAACACTCATGTGCTGCGTTCCAGTCCACTTTAAGACACGCACTTGCGAACTTCCCTAAGCACTTCCCCTCGGGGGAATCCCTGCCGCCATTTTGAAGTGCGTTCCACTTCGTGAAGTGGACGAGGGACCACCAGTTTATATAGACAGACCCTCGTTTCCTCGATTTTGACCGAGGGAGCGAGTCTACTTCAAATGTACACTTCAGGCACCTATATGTCCCACAATGCAGTACGATTGTGATGTCACCACAGATCTCGTCTAATCACCACCACAACAGTCAACTCTATGATATATTAATGATTTATTTTTATTTTTATTTTTTTTAAACATCCCAAACACACATATAAACATTTGGATGCTGCATTAAAAGACGAAGTCGAACTGGAAGCCATGTTAATCTTGGAATAATACGGCCACCGTAGGAGTTAAAACGCCCTCGGAATTGAAAGAAACAGAAACTAATATTCACTGGGTAGTCATATACAAAGCTAGATCTGTGTCTGTCAAGAAGAGATGCTTAAATGAGAACACTAGTGTACTATTTATGAAGGCTATATCTTTAACACCAAGCATATCTGCTGATTGGTACAGATTACTAATCTGGTGGGCTCAGATAATCCACGGTATATGAAAAATCCACAGAAGAATACTGACCGTCATGGGGAAATCTCAGAGTCAAACTAAGATACACCGGTGTTTATTTACTATTTTAATTCATTTTACTTGAATTCATTTTTATCTCTTTTAATTCCTTTTATAACTGTTTTAATTTCCACTGCTTTTATTTTGTGTCTATTTTCTATGCAAAGCGCTATAAATTGCTATAGTGTGATTATTATAATTGCTTTCTATGTAAAGCTTTTGAATAACTGTTTGCTTTTATTTTCCTTGCTTTTATTTTGTGATTATTTTTATTCCTCTCAATGTGAAGCACTTTGAATTGCCATAGTGTATGAAATGTGTTATATAAATAAACTTGCCTTGCCATTCTACAAACTTTGTATTCTTGTATAATTAACTATTATTGTTCAATAAATAATATTTGATATAAACCATATTGGCGTACCTGATTTTGAGAAATGGTATGTGTGTTAGACCGCTTAACATTGTGATTGCTATCAGGATATGAGGAGACTTTCAACCAGCATAATAAAAAAAATAAAAAAAATTTGTAGACAATCACCTATTGCACCTCAGCATTTTCCAAACACTCGTCTCTTTATATGTTAAACATTCTGTATTGTTCAGGAGGGGCAGGTTCTCCATCCACCTTATTTTTATTTACTTTTTAATGCCAAGGTATCAAAAATACAAGTAGCCTACATAGAAAAAATGTTACATACAATTAAATGATAATAAAATCCATAATTTATACATGGGCCTATATATACATAGAAAAACAGAACAGAAAACTTTAATGAAATAAATTAAAAAGTTGAAACAAGGTTATTGTCTTAAGAGCTTTATGATTCTTGGATGATGAGATATTTTGGATGTACTGTTGGACCTCTCCTAAAAACAATGAGTAAAGGATTTTGAAGTGAGAATTTACAAGGAGCAATAACAGATTAATAATAAAGTATTCATTAATTGTAGCTTTTTGTATATTAAAGAAGCAAAACATTACATCCTTAAAAAACAAAAGAGAAACCAGGAAGCACATTGCAGTTGATAAAATGAGAAAATTCGTCCCAAAATAGTTGTGTGTGAGGACAATCCCAGAAGATATGAGGAGCAGTTTCATCAGGGGCACCACAGAAAGAACAACATCTGACTTAAACCTTTTCGAAAGAGCTTTAGCAGGGTAAGATTTGTGTAATCATTTGAATGAAATTTCTCTAACCTTGTTAGTTATTATGTATTTCAAAGGCAGAGTCCATACTTTTTTCCAATCAATATGGTCAACCAAATTCATCCAATATGACGCCACATTTGGAATTGTTACAAGGTCCTTTTGAAAGAGAGATTTAATTCTATAATAATACGTGATGAAGGATGTGACAAAAAGCACAGTTTTCCTACTGGGAGTTCAAATGGGTCTAAAGAAATAGGTAAAGTGTTAGATGATCTAACAGACTTTCTTAGAAGCATAAACAACTCCTTTAGGAACAGCGTCCATTACAATGGAAAATTCCTTGGGAGTTACTGGGAAATTTAATTTACATAAAAATTCTTCATAATTTAAAGTAACACCTTCTGAATTTAACAACTGAGAAACAGTCAAAATTTGTTTCTCAAACCAATTACTAAACAAAGACTTATTCTTATATGCAATTTCCCGGTTGTTCCAAATAAAGTACCGGTGAGGGGAAAAGTTGTGCTTAAAAATGAAAGACCATGCAAGTAATGCTTGCTTATGGAACTTGGATAAATTGTAAGGGATTCTAGCAATATTATAATTACAGATCAATAGGACAGGGAGACCACCTAATTTGGAAAATAAGTAATTAGGGATAAAATCCCAAATTGAATTTGGATTACACAAAAACGGTCGAATCCAATTCATTTTGAAAGTGTTGTTCAGAGATGAGAAATCAAGAAAATTGATTTTAACATAATGTACTTCTTAACATAATGTATTTTGTTTTTCCAAATAAAATTGAAGAGGGTTTTATCGACTGTCCAACACATTTTGTTGTCCACATCCAGAGAGAGAGTGCAGCAGATGTTCACCTGGAGATTCCCTCAGCCTTAGCAAGCAGTGCTCTGCCTCTCAAGGTCAAGTCTCTCTGCAACCATGCATTCAATCTTCTTTGGGCTTTTATTATAACAGGGTCAAAGTTCAAGGTACTATTATCTTGATTTTTAGTGATCAAGATGCCTAAATATGTAACTTTAGATCTAACTGGAATATTATAAAAAGAGGGTGCGGTGCAATCTTTAATAGATATTAACTCACAATTATTTATGTTTAAATTAAGTCCTGAAGCTTTATAGAACAGTTTTATATAATCAATTACTATAGGGATTTAGGAAGCATCTCTTAGAAATAAGGCAGTGTCATCTGCTAATTGGCTAATAATAACTTCTTGATCTGCTATATACGGATACCCTGAATACCGCTTCCACAGATAAACGTTGAGAGTAGCTGCACACAAAGTAGAAATAATTAGGGAGAAACGGGACACCCTTGTCTGACTCCTCTAGATAAACTAGTGCCATTCTTTAATTTAATCCAACAGCTTCCATTATTGTAAAGGGTTTTAATTACTTTGCAGAACATATCTCCAAAACCAAATCTATGTAATGACTTAATAATAAATTGGTGCTCTAAAGAATCAAACACCTTATAGAAATCCAAAAAAAAATTAAAAAAATAATGAAGCTGTACGCCTGTATCAATTCTGAATAATCTAAAGAACCAATCTTATATTATTAACAATATGTCTTTTATTCATAAAACCAGATTGTGTCTCATCTATTACAGAACTCATTGCCGATTTTAGTCTTTTAGCAAATATAAGAGCCATGCAACAGGTGTCAACAGAATTTGGTCATTAATTATTAAATTAATTGCTGTTGGTGCAAATAGATTTAGCAGAAGATTTAGAGTTCGTAAAGGAGGAAGCGGGTTGTGGTGAGAAACAACAGACAGACAGGAGTTAGATTTGAACTGGAATGTAATTTGATATAAAGTGAAAATAATAAACAAAATAAAAGAAAGTTAATTACAATATCATACAAACAATACACAATAATGATCAACCATGAAAATGTTTCCTTGAGTGCACTCTTCTCTCACCCCCCAAAAAATACACAGACCGGTCATTTCAATGTCAAAATGAAATGAAATAAAAAACAAAAATAAATAAATAAACGAAGTGTCTTTTCTCTCAAAATATCACAGCTGTTTAAATGAATAAGTACCTCAATATCAATCAAATTTGGTTATGGGTAACCATACACCATCAAGAGTTCAATGTTCTGCAAAGTACTGATCAGTTTCTTCTCAGTCCTTGTATTTGTCAAGTCAATCCTGAAAGGGAACTTAATAGTTCTCTAGATAGTGAATGTCTTATTTAAAGCAAGACTGGTGAATGAAAGAAAGGATATTATCCTCTTCTTTATGATTTGTTGTCCTCCTTTCTCTGTAGCAGATTTGGGTGGCTCGCCATCAAACGTGAAGTTTCACAGGATGTCACAGAAGATCACAGGAGTATCACAATCCGTAGAACCAAGAAAAAGAAAGAAAGAAAGAAATAGAAACACAAAGAAAAAAAAACCTGGCCTGATCACAGACCAGAGCATTCATTTAGTGAATTCAAAAATAATTTAACATCAAAGATCGAAATAATCAAAATAAACAATTAAACATACAAATATATATATATATATATAATACTCTTTTACCTCTAAAACAATCGTCTTTTTCTCTCACACAGGCGCATGTGACCAACAATGGCGCTGGTGAACTAAATTGAACAAGGAATAACCACGCGGTTCACTATGACCACACTTATAATCATTTAGATTGAAATATTCAAATTAAACAATGGAACATAGCAATATATTTTTTTCCACAAGAAATTATATATTAATCATATTCATCGTTTTTCCTTTATCACAGGCACGCATGGCCAACAAGGGCGTCGGTGAACAAGGAATACCCACGCGGTTCACTATAACCCCGGAGTAAAATGTGACTCAACAATATTCAATCAGCTTCTCCATACACTGCATGGTACGAAATGAATCAATTTAACTCATTTCTACTTTTCAGAAGGTTTTCTTTTGACTATATTCCTTTAACTTAGATCGCAAAGATCAGATTCAGCTCACATCTTTTCTCCTCTATCATGCTCAGCTCTCTCTCCTCGTTACGCAGGCGCGTGATGACGGAGCGCTCTCATTGGTCAATCACCAATCAACTAAATAACTGAAAACTTCGACTTTTTTTTTCTTAAATCACTTTTATACTTCACTTTTCAACCTTTATTAGGAAAATAAGATGTTAATAAATTGTGAATAAATTAAACTTAATTCCCTTTTATTTAACCGGGGTTAATCATTGTTGAGCAGAGATACAGGACGCCAATTGTCAATTAAAAGTAAATCTTTCTTGGGTTTCGGGATTAAAGTAATTAAACCTTCAGTGAGAGTTGGGAGGAGAGTCTCATTCTGTATGCTTTCTTCAAAGACCTTAAGTAAAAAAGGTGATAATTCTTTAGAAAACTACGGTTGTAGAACTCTGCGATAAGCCCGTCAGTTCCGGGTGATTTATTGTTTTTAAGTTCTATAATTGAGTCATTAACTTCTAATAAAGGAATTTCACTATCGCAGAGGTTTCTATCATTACCCAAAATAGTCTTGCAATTTTTAACAGATTCAAGAAAAGTACATGCCTCTTCAGAATAATTTTGATGGTAAAGATTACAGTAAAAGTCAAGCAATTTCTTGAGGGTTATTAGTCACTGTCCCATCAATATCTAGAGATTCAATTAATGAGGTTCTTAAACGACTCTTTTCTAATCTGAAAAAATATGCTGTGTTACATTCTCCTTCCTCTATCCATTTTTTGTCTAGATCTTATATAAGCACCCTGCGCTAAGTGTACAGCTCATAATTTACATTGCAGTTCAGCATACTCAAGCTTATCAGATTCAGAAAGCAGCTCTGGGGGTTTAGAAGAAAGTATTGCAATTTTAGACACCACCTTATTTTCTTCTGCTCTTTTAAGTTTGTCTAAGTTACTACCAAATTTTCTGAAATATTTACTGATTTCAAACTTCAACAGCTCCCACTGGCAACAATATTAATCTAACGCTAATGCTCTTTTCCAATATGGCTCAATCAATAATGTAATATTCTTTTTAACATCTTTATACAGGAGAAGAGATTTGTTCCGTTTCCAATAAGAAGGAGTTGATCTGAAATCAAGGGATGCTGAGAGACTAACTTTATGAGAGACATCATTTCCCTGTTTTGGGAAATAAGCCAATAATATATTCGAGACTGCTTAGAGTGGCCTTGCTGCTCCAGGTATAGAGTCTCAGCTGTGGATATGTTTCTCTCCATATGTCAACAACATTAAATCGCATCATCTTATAGAAACAGCTCTGGAAGGAAACCTATCCAAATCACCATTTAATACCATATTAAAATCCCCACCCAAAATAATACCAGCATTGGGGTATTTATTTATCCAGTACTGTATATTATCGCTAATCATATCAATTAAGGTGGTATTTTCCTTAGAAGAATTATACCCATACACATTTCAAAGAACTGTGGTGGTTTGGCCAAGTAAAACCACTAACAAAAGAAATGACCCTTGGGGTCACTGACAAGGTGTAGTATTTCACCAGCAAACTTATTTTTCAAAATGGCAACACCTGCTGATTGCTCTGTACCGTGAGACATCCAGATATCATTGCCCCACTGGGACCTCCAAAATTTAGCATCATCCTGCTTGGAATGGGTTTCTTGAAAAACACAAAAATCAAATCCTTGGTTTTTAACAAACAAAAAAAGGGCTTTGCATTTCACATTGTTTCTTACGCCCCTGGCATTAAGTGAAATGAACGATATCGACATTAATAAATGAACAACAGTGGCGTGCACAGACCTCAGGGGCAGGGGCGGATGGACCAAAAAGGGCACACACAAAAAAAAGAGAGTTCCTTGTTTTTTTTTTTTTTTTGTTTTTTTTTTTATCCTTTATTTCCTTGGCATTCTAAAGACGTTGATACAATTAGAATGTATAATGCATAGAATGCAAACCCCTGCCCCTTTTGTCTCAAAATGTATTGTGCCCCTCTCTGATAATTGTAAATAATAATAATTAACTCATTAGACAATTCTAGAAAATAACTTTTTGCACTATATTACATATTCATTATATGTATGTACATTTCTTTTTCTGTATATCTGAATAAATAGAACAATCTAAAAGTTTTTATATCAACCATTTAAAACAAAGTTAGCATTATTACTGAATTATTATTATTAACTGTGATCTTAAAGTATTTGCTATCATGTGGCTCCCTCTGGTGAACAACATTAGTATTCATCTCTGAATCGAATTGACATAAATGTCTGATACTTTTTTTTGAACGATTCAATTTTTGAATTAGGCTACTGATAATATAGCCTCATCAAACTCAAATTCACTGATTCATGGTACATTATTATATCACTTGTTAAATGGTTACATTCACAGCATGAACAGATTCGGTTTGTTTGCAGATTCGATGTGCGCTCACGCGCTCTGCTCGCGCGGGCGACTTCAGGTGCGCGTGCCTGAGTGATTCGAATTTTAGTTGCTATGGTGACGCGTGCTATGAATTCTGACTGCAAATAACGTTACTTTGATTGCTATCATTGTTGAGACAAGGCGAATTCAAAGACTTTTGCTGAATATTTCCTGTGCTGATCGATTTTGAAGCTGTTCGGAGGATTTCAGAGAGGAGATATATCATCTAACGTTAACGTTACATCGTTTTCTTTTTTTAAAGTTCATATTATTTCTGAGGACTGTTTAATTGTATTGTTCTTTTCTTATTTCAGAGGGAGTTTGGAGTTTTATTTTATTTACTTATTTATTGTTTGGGGGAGGGGTATTTCTGAGGAGTATTGTATTTTATTTTATTGCATTTTGTATTGTATTTGTATTGTTTTGTATTGCAGTTTGAACTTGAAGGAGGATGCAAGGCCCGACCCGGACACACCCCGAGCTTATTCCTGGACATTTAACACCTTTGTCTTTTGAGTTTGCTTCTGTGTCCAGAATATCCAGCACCCATGACGCTGAAGAGGAAAACGAGATGCCAATGAGAAAGAGGAGGAGGATGGAGGTCATCGGCTCAGACCAGAATACTGCACCGAGAAATGAGAGGAGAGCTGAGGGTAAGTCAAATGACCATTGGAGAATATCACTGGAGTGTCCTTAATTACCAGATATGACCACACCATATTATATCAAAATACAACTGAAGTTTGATCAAGCCAATAATCAGATACATTTTTTTATGAATATTTAAACAAGGATTGTTTAAAAAATAAAACATTTGAACAGAAGAATAGCCATAATATGAGTATCCAATGTTTAATAATTATAATTATTTGTTTGAAACGTGCTTTTGTTTGATATTCCCTGCTTTAGATCAAAACTGTCTACCGTCCAGTGCCTGTGCTGCAGAGGATCATGGTCTTCAGGAACCTCTATCCGGTGGTGGTGAAGACCAGCAGGTTCAACCCCCTCCAGCTCCAGTCCACCACAGTCCAGCATCTTTCCGGAAATGGTCTGAGGTATTGGCCCTAATAAGCTACAAATGAATTTGAATATATATGAAGATTTGGAAGATTTTGACACCTTTTTGTGCAGTTGTTTTAAATGTTCTTTGTTTATTGTGATATGGGAAGAAAATCAAGGTCAAATCTCTTCTATGTGATCTATGTGTATCATCAGCCTGTTAGTGAGGAAAGTGATAGTCAGGAGAGAAAGAGGAAGAAGAGTAGTTCTGTAGATCTGCTCTCTCTTCACTGGAGTTCTGGAGAGCATCTCTCTCTTCACTGGAGTGGCTCAGGTCAGGGTCAGAAAGTGGAGGATCAGACCACTGCAACCGGTAGTGAGAGACACGCTGAGGGTAAATCCAATGATCAGTTGAGAATGTGTAAATGCTCTGTTTATTAGTGCTCTGTACATCATAAAGTCTACATCATTTTCAGCTAGATATGAGTATCCATTAATGGAAACGTGTCATTCCATGTCAATTCAAAAGGGAATTTTTCTGTTCCCTTGGATGAAGTGCCATTAATTACCATATGTTACAAACTCACACCTATATCAAAATCCAAAAGTTTGATCAAAGTTATGATTTTTTTCCAGGACATGTCTTAAATATTTAAACAGAACTTTTATTTTTTTAAGAACATCATATCTGAAGAATCACCATAATATGACTATGCAGTGTTTCATTTATTAATTTAATTTAATACCATTTAATGTCATTAATAATTAATTGATTCATTTAATTTAATAATTTATTTATTTAATTGATTAACTTTATTAATTTATTCTGTATCATCAATTTTAAGGCCAGACAAGTAGTTTGCTGAGGGTTGGTTTGTAAAGAAGGACTGACTACACGCCTGTGCACATAGGCTATATATTCAAACGCACATACCTATAGACTAAACTCGTAATACGCCATCAGCGTTCTCACAGGTTCGCGTTTTTAAAGTTTGCGCAGAGAGAACTTAAGAGTTTTCTGTTAAAACGGTGTCGTGTTTGCGGCCCCGTTGCGACGAAAGTGAATCAATCAAAACTAACTTTAGCTGGACAATAACTTTATTCTAGAGCTGCTATAAAGCCAAAACAATCTCTGCTACTTTAATTTCCTATTATCAATGTAAAGCTACATTGTTAAAAGCGCTATATAAAAGAAGGTGACTTGACTAATTATTTTTTGATTGCTTTTAAACATGATTTTGTTTGATATTCCTTGCTTTTAGATCAAAATTGTCTACAGTCCAGTGCCTGTGCTGCAGAGGATCATGGTCTTCAGGAAGCTCTATCCGGTGGTGTTGAAGATCAGCAGGTTCAAACCCCTCCAGCTCCAGTCCACCACAGTCCAGTCAGCCCAGCACCAGGTGACAACAACAGAGTGGACGTGACAACTGAGGGTGAGTTTACGGCCATGACCTCAAGCATTAAACTCACTGCTTTCCATGCAACTAAAATGAATCAACTTTTTTGCAGACAACATTTTGAGCCGGTATGAAATCGGCAGAATGCTCGGTGAGGGATCATACGGCTCTGTCTATGAAGGGAAACGCTTGGAGGATGGCTTTGAGGTATCGTCATTTTCTTACAATATTTAGCCAACAAATTATTTTGTCTCACTATTTTTCCACTATTTACTGCATTTGACATGTTAGAAATGTAACAACGTTTTTTTTTTTTTGTTTGGTTGATCAGGTGGCAGTAAAAATTGTCAGAAAGCCGCAGAACATGAAATACATCAACATTGTAAGTAGAATACACTCACTATGTTGTTTTCAAATTAAAATATGTAAACATAATGACAACACCTTCATATAACAATGATCTTTCTTCCAGCCTGGTCATCCCGCACAATTCCCATTAGAGGTTGGCCTATTAATCCTTGCTAATAGGGGCCCCAAAGTTTCAGAGATCATTGAGCTGCTGGACTGGCAGGACCAGCCGGACCAATATATCATGGTCTTGGAGCGTCCCTCACCCTGTGAGGATCTGTTGGATTTTTGGAATCATCACGATGGCATCCTAAAGGAGGACACAATTCGGTTTATTATGGCGCAGGCAACAACGGCTGCTCATATGTGCTGTCGCCGTGGAGTGTTTCACCGTGATATTAAGCTGGAGAACCTGCTGATCAACACAGAAACTCTTGAGGTCAAACTGATCGACTTCGGGTGCGGAGATCTCCTGCAGGATTCTGGCTATGAAAGTTTCTGTGGTATGCATTATGAATCAAACCTGTAGTTTGGGACTTAAGTTCTAGTGACTAGTTCAATAGGTATCATATAAACCATAACTCACATTTGAGGCAGCATTTCTTTTAAATTAAAAACACCAGATGTTTTTACCACATGTTATGGTATTTCATGCTATGGTACTTACCCATCAGACAAATCTTTTTTCTGCAGGCACTCTATCCTACTGCCCACCTGAGTACTATACAGAGGGCAAGTACCACGGGACATCAGCTACTGTGTGGTCTCTGGGAGTGCTCTTACTCCTGTTGGTGTGTGGACGCAATCCAGAACCAAGAGACAGGCAAATGATTGAGGAAGACACCTGGTCTGAGCCTGGCTTGTCTAACGGTAAGATGGTTTTCATCACAACAAAGAAGACCAACTGTAATTTAAATCATACAAAACAAAGAAATTACGAAAAAGTAACACCTGAGCCAAGTGGCTGTATAAAAGATAGATACTGTATTGGATAATACGAGCATTTTTTTCAGATTTTCTGACCGTACTTTATAGGATAGTCGAATCTTACAGCTTAATACAAAGACAGCAGGTTTGTAAAGTTTAAGGTAATAATCTGACTCACTTCTATCGTTCTGCACAGAATGCTGCCTCCTGATTCGATCCCTCCTGAAGGAAAGCCCAAGACAACGGATTTATTTGAGGAAAATCCTTCGACATGAATGGTTTAAGCAGGTAATGAGCCTAAGATCAGCTACAAATGATTTTGAAGATTATATTCACTTTTCATTTGAAAGATTTAAAAAATGTTTTCTTCTAATTGTAATCTATGACTGTAACCTTTTTTGTTTGTTTGTTTCAGGTCACAGAATAAGACATGAAGAGGAATGTCAGAGCTGCATGTCATGTCAGAATTCCTCTCCCAGAAGTTCCTGTGAAAGCTGCTTCTCCAAAGGATCCTGCACTGGATGTCACAGAATTTCCAGTCTTTGGCTGCTTCCTCCTTCCGCTTTCTGTCTATACACATTATCCCTCTCTCCAGCATCTCCACTTCTGTGCTTCTCAGAAAAAATTGAAGAACTGGTGTATGCTGGAACCAAACTATCCCACTCTTTTGCTGCGAGCCCTCAGATATCAACCAAAAAACCTCAGGCCCCGCAAACACCAAAGCCTGCAGGCCCAGTTCACCCTCACCCTCCTCCTGTGAGAGCTCTCCGGCCTCTGCCACAACGCCAGGGCCCACACCCTCCCCCATCTGCTCGAGGTGAACCAAAAGCAACTGATCCCAGCTCTCAGTGATAACGGTCGGGTCCCCGCTATGATAACAGTAACTTTCTCAAATGTTTACAAAACAAGCGGGAACCCAGTGTGCCTGTATCTTTCTCTATTGCTGTTCTATTACGTGATAGAAAGTCTAAGGCCTTCAATAGCCGTACAGCAAACCCAACTAATCTGGTGCCTATTACACGTCAAACTAAGATTGCTGTGGGGACAAAAAGTAAGACTGTTAAGTTAGCACTTTTAAGCATCCGCTCACTTAAAAATAAATCACTTCTAGTCAACGACTTAACCACAAACAACCTGGATTTGTAGCTGCTCTTTTTAAAGCTGTCTATCAATGTAAGCAAATATCATTTGGGAATTATCCATCTTTCGAATATCTGGCTATTGTGTTAAAAGGTGCTCCACGCATTTTTCTTATCATTATTTACAGGCCTCTAAAATACTCTCCAGCCTTTGCTGAGGACTTTACTGAACTGTTATCAACAATTACCTCAGAGTTTGACTGTTTTGCTATTGCTGGAGTTTTTAAAGGTCCCATGACATTAAAATGTCACTTTATGAGGTTTTTTAACATTAATATGAGTTCCCCTAGCCTGCCTATGGTCCCCCAGTGGCTAGACATTTTGATAGGTGTAAACCAGGCCCTCGGTATTTTTGAAAAAATGTAAGCTCAGACGGGCGAATCTAGAATCTTCCCTTTATGTCGTCATAAGGGGAAAGGTCACTTCCCCTTTCTCTTCTTTGCCCGCAAAGAGAATTTGGCCCTGCCCATGAGAAAATGAGCTGCGCAAGCGTGATATTGTTTTTTCCTCGAGAGACATCATGGCTTGCAAACGAGCGAAGCATGGCAGTTGCTCAGCGTTTGGATGTACAAATGAACACAAAAGTATTTTTTTAGTTCCTTCATCTGAGCCTCTGAAGAACCAGTGGGTTATGTGAATTTCTGATGTGTAATTGTTCAAGTTCAGAGAGATAATCTTTTTCTCAAAATCGTTCAATACTGTTTATGCATCAGTAAATCAAGCCAGTGACTAAAATATCAACTTCACATCATTTCTCTTGGTAGGATGAAAATAATCGTATTTAAACTGTGATTAAAATATATACAGAAAGCGATCAAAGAACAATCCCTTTCCAATCGCCCAAGCTGTCAATCACACAGCGCGAGTTTATCTGGACACTTGCCAAAACTCGTTATGAAATCAATGACGCTGTTACGCTGCACAACGAAGCTCTTACTGTACTTACCTCATGTTTGCATTGGTGAAATCATTAGTGAGAGTGCAGAAACTGCATTGCAATGATAAGATCTTCATTCACGCGATCAACAGGCTGTCATCTGCTCAATGCTCATCACTGCAACCTTTTATGTGATGGGAATAGATCTAAATACTTAAAAAAACTTCTCACGATTCGTTAATCTCGATAGCTGTAATAGTAAAAACGTTTATAATAGCTGTAAAAGTATTCGAGAGAGTTCCACATGTAATGCTAGCTATTTCATATGCAAGCATGTCAGCCAATCACAGCAGTGGGCGTTTACACTGAAGTCTCACAGCAGACACGCCCCTTCAAACAGAGTGTTCAAATCAGAGGCTAAAATGATATTAGCAATGAAATGGTACCAAAATAACGAAAACATAAAACTATTATTCATTTTAGATAGAGGTCATAACCTACATGTTAACTGACTAAATAACTAAATGCACTTTGTAATAGTTTTCTAAAGTAACCTCATCACTTGAAGGAACACTCATGTGCTGCGTTCCAGTCCACTTTAAGACACGCACTTGCGAACTTCCCTAAGCACTTCCCCTCGGGGGAATCCCTGCCGCCATTTTGAAGTGCGTTCCACTTCGTGAAGTGGACGAGGGACCACCAGTTTATATAGACAGACCCTCGTTTCCTCGATTTTGACCGAGGGAGCGAGTCTACTTCAAATGTACACTTCAGGCACCTATATGTCCCACAATGCAGTACGATTGTGACGTCACCACAGATCTCGTCTAATCACCACCACAACAGTCAACTCTATGATATATTAATGATTTTTATTTTTATTTTCATTTAAAACATCCCAAACACACATATAAACATTTGGATGCTGCATTAAAAGACGAAGTCGAACTGGAAGCCATGTTAATCTTGGAATAATACGGCCACCGTAGGAGTTAAAACGCCCTCGGAATTGAAAGAAACAGAAACTAATATTCACTGGGTAGTCATATACAAAGCTAGATCTGTGTCTGTCAAGAAGAGATGCTTAAATGAGAACACTAGTGTACTATTTATGAAGGCTATATCTTTAACACCAAACATATCTGCTGATTGGTACAGATTACTAATCTGGTGGGCTCAGATAATCCACGGTATATGAAAAATCCACAGAAGAATACTGACCGTCATGGGGAAATCTCAGAGTCAAACTAAGATACACCGGTGTTTATTTACTATTTTAATTCATTTTACTTGAATTCATTTTTATCTCTTTTAATTCCTTTTATAACTGTTTTAATTTCCACTGCTTTTATTTTGTGTCTATTTTCTATGCAAAGCGCTATAAATTGCTATAGTGTGATTATTATAATTGCTTTCTATGTAAAGCTTTTGAATAACTGTTTGCTTTTATTTTCCTTGCTTTTATTTTGTGATTATTTTTATTCCTCTCAATGTGAAGCACTTTGAATTGCCATAGTGTATGAAATGTGTTATATAAATAAACTTGCCTTGCCATTCTACAAACTTTGTATTCTTGTATAATTAACTATTATTGTTCAATAAATAATATTTGATATAAACCATATTGGCGTACCTGATTTTGAGAAATGGTATGTGTGTTAGACCGCTTAACATTGTGATTGCTATCAGGATATGAGGAGACTTTCAACCAGCATAATAAAAAAAAAAATGTTTGTAGACAATCACCTATTGCACCTCAGCATTTTCCAAACACTCGTCTCTTTATATGTTAAACATTCTGTATTGTTCAGGAGGGGCAGGTCCTCTATCCACCTTATTTTTATTTACTTTTTAATGCCAAGGTATCAAAAATACAAGTAGCCTACATAGCAAAAATGTTACATACAATTAAATGATAATAAAATCCATAATTTATACATGGGCCTATATATACATAGAAAAACAGAACAGAAAACTTTAATGAAATAAATTAAAAAGTTGAAACAAGGTTATTGTCTTAAGAGCTTTAAGATTCTTGGATGATGAGATATTTTGGATGTACTGTTGGACCTCTCCTAAAAACAATGAGTAAAGGATTTTGAAGTGAGAATTTACAAGTAGCAATAACAGATTAATAATAAAGTATTCATTAATTGTAGCTTTTTGTATATTAAAGAAGCAAAACATTACATCCTTAAAAAACAAAGAGAAACAAGCACATTGCAGTTGATAAAATGAGAAAATTCGTCCCAAAATGGTTGTGTGTGAGGACAATCCCAGAAGATATGAGGAGCAGTTTCATCAGGGGCACCACAGAAAGAACATCTGACTTAAACCTTTTCGAAAGAGCTTTAGCAGGGTAAGATTTGTGTAATAATTTGAATGAAATTTCTCTAACCTTGTTGTTAGTTATTGTGTATTTCAAAGGCAGAGTCCATACTTTTTTTTGGGTTTCGGGATTAAAGTAATTAAACCTTCAGTGAGAGTTGGGAGGAGCGTCTCATTCTGTATGCTTTCTTCAAAGATCTTAAGTAAAAAAGGTGATAATTCTTTAGAAAACTACGGTTGTAGAACTCTGCGATAAGCCCGTCAGTTCCGGGTGATTTATTGTTTTTAAGTTCTATAATTGAGTCATTAACTTCTAATAAAGGAATTTCACTATCGCAGAGGTTTCTATCATTACCCAAAATAGTCTTGCAATTTTTAATAGATTCAAGAAAAGTACATGCCTCTTCAGAATAATTTTGATGGTAAAGATTACAGTAAAAGTTGACGGTTATTAGTCACTGTCCCATCAATATCTAGAGATTCAATTAATGAGGTTCTTAAACGACTCTTTTCTGATCTGAAAAAATATGCTGTGCTTCCTCTATCCATTTTTTTATAGTGACATATTTTTAGTGTCATAACCATTGACGGTCATAATAGATAAATACCCCACGTATGAGACAAAGCGGCCGATGATATTATACAGTTTAACATAATTTACATCAAATGTTTCTTTAAATATAACATTTTTTATTTATTTTTTGCTAATAATGTATAACAAAAAAGTTTTTTTTATAATAAAACTAGCTGCACATAGTTTTGCATAACATTATTATTGCTTTGCTTAAAACGGCTTAAAATATGTAGTTTTAGGTGCCCTATGTGGTATAAAGTAGCAAAGTGTGAAACTTTTAGCCCACAAGTATAAAAACATATACGCAGTAGTAATAACCTAACAACAATGATATTTAAGCAAAATAAATTCCAGGTTTAGCAACTAGAAGCAACACGTTGGTTCCGAATGCGGAAGTGGGCGTGGACACTCACCGGAAGTTGTAATGAACCTGCGCTGAATGAGAATCAGAGAAACGTTTAAACGTGACCACGCCGAGCGGAGAAAATATCAATTATACCAAGGTATCAGTTCCATTATTCTTTTTCAGAAAAATCTAGTTCGCAACGCACCGTTTAAACGTTGTTTCACAGGTTTAATTCCTGTTTGCGTTAAAGGAGTGTTTGATGTGAAGCTGCCGGCCTTTGAAGGCCTACATGCGCTCTTTGTTTCGCTACTAGCCGTTTATCTGTCCTAATGCGCCTCCACAAGAGAGTCGGTAGATGCTGTTTTTTTCCATTGTAAACACTAGCAGTCAGGAATTAAAATGATGTAACATTTAAAGCTGCTCCCGAGCTAGCTTCCACTAAAGCTTGAAGTGGTGTGGACACCACAATTATAAACGCTAAAAATAGTCCGTGTGCTTGAAGTTTCTGTTTCATTTCAGTCACTGACTAGAGTGTTTTATAACTATTTGTCTTCTTCAGTAGTAATGCTTGAGCTGTGAACGTTTTTCTTTCCATTGTTTACTAATCTATGTGTTTCTCTAGCTTAAAACACATTCATTGTTATCATGGCTGATGATGAAGGATTTGTCGTCCGTGTTCGAGGTTTACCTTGGTCGTGCTCTGTAGAAGAAGTTTCCCGGTTTTTTTCAGGTAAGAATGTGGAGTCTTCATACCGATCCTCATAATACCCTTATTATTGCTTAGAAGTTAACAGAAAGTTAAAACTTTTGTTTTCAGGCTGCAAAATTGCCAACAATGGAACAGCCATTCATTTCACATACACAAGAGAAGGCAGACCGAGTGGAGAAGCGTTTGTGGAGCTGGAGTCAGAGGACGACCTGAAAATGGCAGTCAAAAAAGACAGAGAATCAATGGGGCATCGATATGTGGAAGGTATGAAATTCAGAATCTGTAGAATTGTTTACGCTATCATTCAAAAGTTTGGGTCTGTACTAGGGATGCGCCGATGTAACAGCCGAAACTGATTAGCAATTCATTTTTTTACTTCAAAAACAACTGATGATCAGGGCCGATTATATCCTGTCAAGCAAAAGGAAGTGGAAAAACGTGTCAGACTGATAATGTGTGTAATGAAAATGTCTCTTGTTGATCATGTGACACTGAAGACTGGAGTAATGCTGATTTACCATCACAGAAATTATAATTTAAAATGTATCAAACACAGTTATTTTAAATTGTAATATTGTACAAATTTACTGATCTTACTATATTGTTAATCAAATAAATGCAGCCTTGGAGAGACCTCTTAAAAAAAAAAACTAGCCGACCCCAGACTTTTGAAAGGTAGTTTTCAATTGTCCTCTTTATGCTCTTTTTCTCAGTATTCAAATCAAACAATGTGGAAATGGACTGGGTTATGAAGCACACTGGTCCGAACTGTCCAGAAACGGAGGGGGATGGACTGGTCAGATTGCGCGGCCTTCCTTTTGGATGTAGCAAGGAGGAGATTGTGCAGTTTTTCTCAGGTATATTCAAACTCTTTCCTGCAGCCCTTCACATAGTCATCGGGAGAGGTAATGGCCAAGCGTAGTCCTCATTGAGGTGAATTTGACCATTCCCATGGTTGCTAGAATAATTTGGTACATTGATTTCGTTAGTTAATCCAGCATTGTTGTTCCAAATTATTCTGCTACATTAGGGATATTACCTTTTTAGCTACCAACTCTTGGGATGGCCACTTTATCAAGTCTAAGCCAAGTTAGTGGAACGCTTGCCTTCTTGTAGGCCATGTTCCCAAGTGGTGGAACTCTCCCAGTAGGATTCATTGCAATATGCCTTTTTTGTTTTATGTTTTTTTTATTTTAATTCAAGAAAAGAACAAAGCAACACTTGTAAATGGGCATGTGGATTTATTTAATATGTCCCCGTTGGGGTTATCTGTCCTTGGGTTGAAGGGTTGGAAATCGTGCCAAATGGGATAACATTGCCGGTGGACTTCCAGGGGAGGAGTACGGGGGAGGCCTTCGTGCAGTTTGCTTCACAGGATATAGCTGAAAAGGCTCTAAAGAAACACAAGGAAAGAATAGGGCACAGGTGGGGATGGATGGTTGGATGGTTAAGCTGTTTTTCATTTGGTAAACACTTACTACAGTAAACATTTTAAGTGGTATGCAACATGAACTTACACACGCCACACGGACATGCAAACGTCTTTACCAGAGGGCTCGCAGGGCCTTGATGGAGTCCTACTGTTTTGTTTTCTTATGTGTTTATTTGTGAGAAGTCATCAATGCTGAAAGAAAATGTCTGGATTCAAAAAGGCTGAATGCATGTGTAGCAATGGTGCACTTAAGCATCATGGGATTTTCTAATTCTCAAGCACACAAACGTGTGCCTTGCAGCAGCCAGTTTGAATACCATTTTAGACTGGATCCTGTAATGGGTCTCTATTTACTGTCATACTGAAGTAAGCGTTAGAGTTTAATGCATGAACGGCACAGCAAAATTTTACGTCGTTTAATACTTAGAATTCTGCCATTTTTGGGATACAGAAAAGTGTTATAAGTATAGTCAGTGCTGGGTAGATTACTTACAAATTGTAGTCCATTACTGAATTCAAATTACATGAAAATTGCAGGTAGTGACATGATCGGTTACGCTACACATTTTAGGTTGTTCTACTTTTTCATTACTTTTTTACCTAACTCAACTACTGAAGCTTGCTTCTGCCAGAGAATAAAAAAAAGAAAGTTAATTGCAATCTTTTTTATATCCCACAATTCTGTTTATATGTAGACTCAGAATTGCGAGATTTAAAGTCAAAATTGCAAATTATAAACTCAGAATTGTGAGATATAAACTTGGAAAGGGCTGCACAATATTGGAAGAAAACAAAAGTTTTTCTGCAATATATTTTGAAAACAATTTCACCAGATGACTTGACCTCTATTTGGAAAGAATTAATCATTCTAGAATGATTGGGTGATTTTGTAGGGGAGTGAATCTGCATAGAAAATAACAAATTGCAAGCATAGATAAATATAATAGAACAAAGATTCAAATGAAATAAGCAGTGCTCTCTGTTTTTCAGGTAAGTCTTAACCGTTTTCAGGTACAGAAATTGAATAGTCAAATGTAAAATAACACTTCATAGTCTTCACTGTGTAAATTAACTATAATTATTATTTGTTAAAGCTACAGTAAGTGATTTTTCTCTTTGTATTTTGTTTGATTAACACCGACAGCAGCAGGAATATTAGGCTGCTGTCACAATCCAATATACTGACACGCATCCCTTTTCTTTCTCAATTATTTACATTCACGTAAGCCATAAGTGACTCTGTTTATGAGGATACTCACAAAGATGTGCATTTTGACATAATTTTGCATGTGTGCTATAATAATGTAAAACTTGTGCAAGTGATAAGCTTTCACTCTGTGATGGTTAATCTTTACAGTTAATCCGAGAATCACGCACATCCTGCAATGTGAGACTCCCCGATTTGCACATCGTGATATCGATGCTAAACTGATATTTATTGTGCAGCCTTAAGCTTGGAATTGGAATATGAAATGTCTCTAACTCTTAAAAACAAAAAAAACATTTTGCTTCCATATTTATTACATTGATTTGAATAGGATTATCCTGTACCATAGTGATATACATTTTCAAAGAGAACGAAACAATTTTCTCTTTAAATGTATTAACAACATAAAGTGCATTAAACATTACGTCAGTGTTTTCCAAACTGGAGTTTGTGAAGGAACTGCAGATGGTTTGTAAGTTGATGAAAAGGTAAAAATGAAACCATAAAAATATCAAAAGAAAACCCACAAAAGAAAAAATATTTTAAAAAAATGATGCTATGTGGCCTCTGACTCATGCAATACCATAAAACTGGAAGATTTTTGTCAAAATATTTATAGACAAGCAATCTGCAGTTTTAGAAAGAAAAATTGAAAAAAAAGAATTGGTGAGAGAAAGTTACGAATTGACTGCCGTTTTGTAAATATTAAGTAATCATCTAATCAAGTATTTATTTATTTTAATCTGATAACTGTTACTACCCAGCACTGGGTATATTTAAAAATGTATATAAAATAAGGGCCCAATGTTCTTTTATAAATCTAGAAGTTGAGACAATTCTGTGAAATGGATGGTATCAAGAAAACTTGTTATTGAGCTCTCAAATGCATGGATATTTATACATGTTGAGCAGGTGAAGGTCCACTTGTTTGTTTTATTTTTTTTTGCAATCCATTTAACTCCTGAACAGGAGTGTTTTGTGATGAGTTCATGCATTGCACCTTAGTGCTAATCTGTATGTTTGTAGGTACATTGAGATCTTTAAGAGCAGCCGAGCTGAAGTGAGGACACATTACGAGCCCCCGCGTAAAGGCATGGGCATGCAGAGACCTGGACCTTATGACCGACCCAGCGGAGGAGGCCGGGGCTACAATGGCATGAGTCGCGGGGGATCCTTTGACCGGGTGCGACGGGGCGGATACGGTGGAGGTAAGACCAGCTTCTTTAGAAGATGTGCCATATTTTTGTGCTTTAGCACGTACTTGCTTAGAATTTGCTTGTGTATTTTTATTTATTTTAATTTTTTTAAATAGGAGTATCAGATGGGCGTTATGGTGATGGTGGTAATTTTCAGAGTACCACAGGGCATTGTGTTCATATGAGGGGACTCCCTTACAGGGCAACAGAACCTGACATCTACAATGTAAGTTGCCACTGTTTGATTTGCTTGATCTTATATGAACATTTCATTTGTAAAAGTATAATAATTGGGTGTTAAATACACTTTTTCTGTGCAGTTTTTCTCTCCTCTGAACCCGGTGCGTGTGCACATTGAGGTTGGTCCAGATGGGCGAGTAACCGGTGAGGCTGATGTGGAATTTGCGACACATGAAGATGCAGTAGCTGCAATGTCAAAGGACAAAGCAAACATGCGTAAGTTAGGTGTATTCTGACTTGTTTTTGTGTTATTGATGTTAAATGTGGGAATTTTATTTTCCAATCTTAAATGTCTGTTTAAATCTTTGTTTTCAGAACACCGTTATGTTGAGTTATTCTTAAACTCAACAGCAGGAGGCAGTAATGGGAGCTACGGAGGGCAGATGATGAGCGGAATGGGTAAGTTATTAGTTCAACTACTCTAGCTTTTTATATAAAGGGGAACTTGCAGTGATATTAATATCAAAATAAAACACCATGCAGCAGTCATGTCTTATTCTCTATTTCTAAACTCTTTAAATGGTTGTACAGATGAAGCAGCTGACATGAGGTTGAGACTTAACTAGTGCTTATTAAATGTGTATAACATTTGTATTATTATAACAGTGTAATATTTGTTCTTTCTAGGAAACCAGTCTTCTTATGGGCATGGAGGGCAGCAGATGAGTGGAGGCTACACTGGAGGGTACAGCAACCAGTCTAGCATGGGAGGCTACAATGACTACAGTGCGTTTTAACTTTGTACTATCATTTAATGTGTATTTTCAAATTTTGCACACTTACCTGGTTCTCACATGTGTATTCCTGTACCTCAACAGATAGCCAGGGTGGAATGAACAACAGTTATTATGGCGGCAGCCGTGGCTCAGTCGGCATGAATGGCATGGGAGGAGGCTGGGGCATGTAGATGCACCTAAAATAATATATTTTAGTGTCGGTTTGTCTCGATTCTGCTGAGGCCGTCTGTTTTTTTGTTCTTTGTGATGACGACTATGGGAAGAATCAGATTCACTCCTTGCCCACCTGCACTCTGAACCTCAACGTTGGAATCCGTATTATATTTCCTGCAATTCCTGAGTTGAAGGGTCAGCCGTTGAGCTCAAGCCGTGGCGATTGTCCAGTAATGCTTGTAAATATCCTCCATACATATGGTTCACTTCAGAGACTGTAGAACACCAGCCTCGCATGGCATGAGGTGCTGCAACTCCACTTTTTATAATGCGGAAAGAACTTTGTTGAAATTGATTTTTTTTTAAACTGGAAAATGTTTTTCTTTTCTTGTCTGGCTACTTCACAACATGAATATTTTAATTTTCATTATTGTAGATGTCGCAATTGCATCTATTGGTCTGTCTTTGACTTCTCATATGTATGGTAAATAAACATTCACAAATGTATTCTCTGCTTCATGCACATTATTTTGTCTTAAAGTAAAGGTCCAACAATAAACTATATTTTAAAGACTAACCAAATTAGTAGATTTTAGATTTTAATTTTTTTTTGGCACCTCATGACTATAAAAGTGTTTGAATCTATAGTAAGATTTATGTTTGCATTTTGTCAGATTATTTTTGAGCACAAGGTGGTGCCAGTGATCCCACTGAGGTTAATTAAAATAATTTAATAAACTTAATCATGAACATGAAAAAAATAAATACGCAAATGCATGTGTTTAAAAGTAGTCAGTGAATTTAGACCTTTTTTGTTTAAACTCTGCCTTCAAACTTTTTAACCTCTGATATTTTTCTAAAAACATCATTGGCGCACAGATAGAAAACTATAACATTTTGAAAATTTCAGTTTAAGCATGTATAGCAGTTCCAAACCTGTGGACCAGCAACGAGTTGGTCATACCAGTTTAAGTTTAATATGGTTTTGGAACATGATAGTAGGTCAACCATCTTCACCTAGTAACTAGTTACAATAAAACGGGACAATAAAACATCAGTAACATTACTTATCCCCTCATATTAACGACTTGACTAATTATGAATCAATCTACCTCAATATAAGCGTTGGCTTTTTATGAGTTGGATTGATTAGGTGTGGCTGGACAGTGATTCATAGGAAATGTGTGTCGTCGTCGTAGGTCTATATAACCATCGGCGCGCGCTCTTGATTCCAGCTCGCAGCACGAGCCTTTTGACACAGTCCCCAGCACGCGCATTTGCGTGCAGGTCGCGGTCGGTGCTGGAGGCACGGAGGTTCAGTGAGACCAACTTCTGATCTTCCAATATCTCGGATTGTACTTAAAAGGAATATGGATAAGTTGCGGATTTTGATCTTTCTCTCCTATTGTCTCGGTGAGTGTTTAAAACAATGGCTTTTTAATCAAATATGCTGTTATAACTTTCACGCGGACCTGCCCAATATTTGGCACTTGGTGGGTTCTAGGGAGTCACGTATTTTTTTTTTATAATGATTTCTTGCTTCAGTGTTAATCTAACCACTTTGGACACATTACTGGTTTTGTTCCCTATTTATTAGTGATTTATTTAACATTTTACATACACTGTATCTAATCACCACCAGCTTTATTGCCATTGTGTTTATCTTCTACATTTTTACTGTATCTACTAAGATACACAAAATATGTGTTTTAGATATATAAAAAGTGTCTTGTTCTGTTCCAGTGTTACTCAAGGTGTGCAGTGGTGCCTCTGTGGACAGGTATGAGAGTGGCAAACTCAGAACAACAGTGGTCAACCTCTTTCACACTCTAGAGAAAACAAACACAACAGGCCACCAGGTCCACAATGAGACAAATGTGTATCGTGATGATGAAGATAATGAAAATTATGAGGATGATTATCTCTCTGGAGATTATGACGATGACCTTAACGTGCCAAAAGGTAGAGTTGCTTCTTTTTACTGATTGTATTATTTTTTTTTTTTTAAGTTAGTGCTGTCAAATTGATAAATCGCGATAAATCACATATAACTTAAAAAATTGTGTTCATACATATATGATATTTAACACAAACTTTTATGTTAGATGCGATAATCACGATTAATCGATTTGCCGGCACTATTTTAAGTGGTCAACTAATATGTTTTTAATGCCCAAAGCTGATACCAATATCTTATGAATTTCAATAAACACCATTTTACACAACAAGTACTCAACAAAATAAATAAATAAAAAGGCAGATTTTGGAATGACAGTATGGGCACTTCTGTTAAATTGTATTAACAAATCATATAAAATATGATATCATATTTTATTATAAAAGAAAAACTAAGTGCTGTGTACTTCTGCAGGAAATGCAAGTAACATTTTTATTCAATGAGAGCGTAAGACCTGTTATTATTAGATCATCACTGACTGACATCACTGTCCTTTCTTGCTCAACAGTGGCATTTTCCACCAAACCCAAACATCCGTCGATGATGCCCACAACTGAGAAGAAGACAAGAAAAGGAAAAAGGAGGGGCAAAGGAAAAGGCAAGGGGAGAAAGAAGAACCCCTGCCTCGGGGAATACAAAGATTTCTGCATTCATGGAGTGTGTCAGCATCTGAAGGAGTTGCACATTCATTCTTGTGTGTAAGTTTCATGCAGTGCGTTTGTTCTTTTTCCACCTTTTGTTGATAAAAAATAAATAAATTTGTCGTTCCACCTGATATTCCTGTAGCTCAAACAGTAGAGCGTCGGCGCTTGCAACGCCAATGTCATGGGTTTGATTCCCAGGGAAAGCAAGAACTGATAAGAATGTAAAATGTGTACCGTCGCTTTGAATAAAAGCGTCTGCCAAATGCGTAAATGTAAAATAGTTGTTAGCAAAGGCTTAACATTTACATTTATTAATTTAGCAGACGCTTTTATCCAAAGCACCTTACAAATGAGGAACGATTAAAAGACATGCAGTTAATCATAAGAAACCAACAATATCAGCAATTCTACAAGATACAGTTTCAACAGTAGATCAGAATAGCACAAAATTAAGTAGAACAATAATAGACATTGCTTTTATAGAATAGGAACTGAATTGATCTCTCTCCAGTTGCACTGATTTTGAACTTTTGAATGATCTTTCTTCCAGATGTGAAGCCGGTTACTCAGGGGAGAGATGTCATTTATTCACCCTACCATCAGCTAAGGTGGAACAGCGTTACAGCAGGACCACAGCTCTAGCTGTCGTGGCAGCGGTTCTGTCCCTCATGTGTCTCACAATCATTGCTATTCTGCTGGCACTAAGGTATGTCACCGTGAATCAGCTTTGTATTATTCTCATTCATTAAACTGTTAATGTTTTACAAACTTCCTAAGATATCCAGCATTCTGTTCTTACAGGTACCACAAAAAAGATGACGCTGATGTAGAAAGTGAAGAAAAGGTCAAACTTGAGGCAATGTCAATATAGTAGCGATGAGGAAAGAAAGGTAAATAGCTCTCAATGAATGCTGAAATTTGTCTATTTGTTCAATATAATGTTATATATATATATATATATTAGTGCTGGCAAATCGATTAATAGCATCTAACATAAAAGTTTGTGTTTATATAAATATATTTTTATATATTATATACATATGTGTGTGCATGTCTGTGTATGTTTGTTTACACACACACACACACATACATATATATTGTATATATAATCTATATATATATATATATATATATATATATATATATACACATTATAATTCTTTATATAATATTTTTAATAATATTGATTGTTGTTTTACAGGATGAAGAAAGTCAAAACAACACGTGACCCATGGATAGATGGCATTATGGCTGAGGAGCAGGGGCATCATTTCTACATTTTTTCCAGTGGCTTTCATTACTTTTCAAAAATGTTCAAGGTTTCAAAAATCCTTTCAAGTGGATCCTACATACCTGATGTCCTGCAATTATGGGGGCTGTCTACATTGGCATGAAGGACGTTTTGAACACTGCTTCCTTGTACAGAACAATGTTCTTCCACCTGGAGAACATACAGAGAGGACTTAACCGGATGAATGTATTGCAACATCAATCAAGTTGCTTTTTTATTCGTTGCTTATTTATTTATTTTTAAAATAGGTGTTTCTGGTTCATCCCATCATTCTGAATCTATAGTACTGTCAGAAACGCCACAAAGCATTTGTAATTATTTATTTATAATATATTAGTATTTATTTTGATACGTAACGATTTTGTGTTCTGAATGCACTGTAAGTTTTGTAAATGTGTTTTTATTGTATGGATATTTATTATCGATAGATACAATCAAATAATGTTGTAATAGGACTGAAGTTGCATCACAGACTTTACGATCATATATGGAAGACCCTCCAATAAAGTGTCAATAATATTACTGCTAAACTGTGAAAAACTGATTTACAGAGCTCAAAAAAATGGAGGATTGTCAGAGGCAGGGCTCTGTAGGTCTCGTATCTGTATTACTGAGAAAGTGTAGCTTAAATTAAGTGAAAATAAAATTGAGAATTTTAATCAAAGCATTTTTTTGAAGTACTATGTGTAACAAAATAACACAATTTAATTGACTAATTTCAAGCAATGATAACCAAACATTTTCCATCAATGATATTACTGTTGTTTGACTTTAATAAACAATTATTGTCACATTGTGAGTCTGTGATCATGTTTTTAGTGTTTATATTGGAAACTGGGAAAGATGCAGGTCTGGCAGCATATTTGTAAACTTGTGCAATATATATAGTGCTTTGAGTAGGGATATGTTGGTTATGTACATGTTGAAAGGTTATATTATTGAGGGGTCACCGGGGTGAGTAAATAAATGTTATATACATCTGATATACTCATTTTGTTTAGTATGCTCAAGTCCAAAGCCTTAAGTTGGTTTACTGTAGTTTAAATCCCACACAGCAGAAGAAGCAGTGTGAACATACATGACTTTACAAGACAAAAAAACATGCTGATAATTACAAATATTTTCTCTAGCAATGTTGCACTGAGGTGAAACATTCTAGAATTAGTGCAAACTAGGTTGTAAACGTAGAAAAGGTAGTATGTATTGTATATTGTAAGCATATGTGACTGTGCCCTTTGTAACAGCATTACACATAAACATTAAATATGAAAAGACTCGTGCACTGTTATTCATGGGCTGCACTATTTTGAGATTGAGGTAGTGCCTAAAATCCTACAGTGCTGCCTACCTAGAGAGCATTTTTGCCCATCAGCTGATATTTCGAAACCGACAATGCTGTCTATCTAGGTCTCTCACTAGGTTTTACAACTGGCTCTTTGTTTCACGCATGCGCGGTGACTCATTCTTCTGTCAGCATCATGGCGGCTCCCGTAGACCTCGAGTTGAAGAAGGTAAACGGTGGTTTACATGATTTTTCACAGAAACTAAACGGGTTTGTTTACTTCGTCCCGATAAAATAGCGAATAAAGGTATTTTTTAAACTTAGGTAGATCAGAATTTTGGAATGGAACTGTAAAAGCAATGTGAAATGGCAATATGTAACCTCGGTGCACAAGAAACCTTTTAATTTTTGTATTATTTTTTTAATTTTTGGTATCAAGTCAAAATATAATTTTACACGTTTAGTAACTACTGTAAATCTTTATAAATTAATATGTATACATACATAAAATTGTGTAAGAGGCTTACAAAATATGTCTGTCATTTTCTGAAATTCTTTTTTGTATTTTGACTGTTGCAGGTTGTTTGCAACTACGTTATATGGTTAAGTCTATGGTTACCATTGTAAACCTTTAGCAAAAGTATAGATTCTAGTCTAAACTTTTAAGTTTCTGTTATTTCTGCACTTTCATTCATAGTCGAGTATGTAGTATAAACCCTCTCCTGGGTTCCTCTGTAATAACTCTCATGTTTTAACATCTGTATGCCACAGGCCTTTGCAGAGTTGCAGGCTAAAATGATTGACACCCAGCAGAAGGTGAAGCTGGCAGACCTGCAGGTCGAACAGCTGAGCCGCATGAAGAAGCACGCCAACCTCACGCATGCAGAGATCACTTCACTTCCTGACACCACTCACATGTTTGAGGGAGCAGGACGCATGTATGTACATTTCTGTTGGTGTAAATTCTGTGCCTGAATGAGACCTTTTTTGTTGATTATTTTGACCTCCTCCTCCTCACTTTTTCCAGGTTCATTTTACAGTCAAAAGATGAGATCACCAAACAGCTTTTGGAAAAGCAGAAGACGGCAGATGAGAAGATCAAGGAGCTTGAGGTAAGTTAGGAGCACAAAACCATATGAAGCATCTCTCTCAGACAGTTACACACTGTCAAGCACCTCAAAACTGTGTTACTTACACCTGGTATTAACATCCATCTCTCACAAGTAGCCTATGATAAAGAAATACAGGTGTGAATAAGGTCCAAAGCGTTTTGCAATGCAGTCACTAAAGTCAAGTCAAGTCAAGTCAAGTTTATTTGTATAGCGCTTTTCACAATACAGATTGTATCAAAGCAGCTTCACAGTATTAAATTTAAATAATACAACAAAGTTTGTTTCAAGAGGAATTTATTGATTGATAAAATAAAATTAAATATCCCCAAAATATCCCCAACTGAGCAAGCCAAAGGCAACAGTGGCAAGGAACCGAAAAACTCCATCAAGTGACCTAATGGTGTCCTAAAACTCCATCAGGTGACCTAATGGTGTCCTAAAACTCCATCAGGTGACCTAATGGAGAAAAAAAACCTTGGGAGAACCCAGGCTCAGTCGGGGGCCAGTTCTCCTCTGGCATTTATGAGCTAGAGGCCGGATTGTAGTTTGAACTGTAGGATTATATGAATGCCTGGCTGAAGAGATGCGACTTTAATCTAGTTTTAAACTGGGAGAGCGAGTCTGAGCAACGAACAGTATCAGGAAGACTATTCCAGAGTTTTGGAGCCAAATGTGAAAATGCTCTCCCTCCTTTGGTGGTTCTGGATATCCTAGGTATGACCAAAAGCCTTGAATTTAGTGATCTTAAAGAGCGCGATGGATTATAGGGTGATAGAAGATCCGTTAAATAGACTGGAGCTAAGCCGTTTAGGGCTTTATAAGTCAGTAGCAATACCTTGTAATTAATATGGAACTTTATAGGTAACCAATGCAGTGATGATAAAATCGGTGTTATATGATCATATTTTCTTGATCTCGTAAGAACTCTAGCGGCGGCATTTTGGACTAACTGTAGCTTGTTTATTGAGGATGCAGGACAACCAGCTAATAAAGCATTACAGTAATCCAGTCTCGAGGTCATGAATGCATGAACTAACTTTTCTGCATCAGAAACTGATAGCATATTACGTAGCTTAGCAATGTTTCTAAGGTGGAAAAAGGCTGTTTTTAGAGGTTTAAATGTGTTTTTAAAGCCACATTTTAGAGGTTTGGCAGGTGACACAATGCATTTGTAGAATAAATGCTAATAAAATTGGCTGTTAATGTATTATTACTTGAAAAAATTGGTAGAATTTCATAGATGTAGAGTTTAAACAGAACAATATCGGAATGCCAAATGCATGAACGCCCTCTCAAGTCGTATTTACCACTGGGAAGCTCGAGGATCATTTTGATACCCAACTTCTCAAGTTGGCCGGAGAACGATTGGTGCTGTGACTGGTATTCTTTACTATTTTTTTCCACAACAGCTACATCCCCTTGTCTTGTCGTTAAAGTAGTGCATATTTATGAATAGTCATTTAAAGCATATTGTATGTTTTATACACAGCAAAAATAGCCTGTATTTGACTGAAATTCCAGAATTGTCAGCAAGCTCACTATCTAGATAGAGCGGTGAGTGTCTATAGGTTGTCAATGAATCATGGTACGCTAAATATCATTATGGCTTTAATAAGATTTTCCCAATAAATAGGCAAGAATAAGCCCGGTGTCCTCCATGATTCCTGTTCTTTCAGACAAGAAATCACTTGAATGTGATAAGCTCGTAGTCATGACGAAATTTCAGTGACAGTAAAGACATTTATAATGTTACAAAAGATTTCTATAAAAAAATCTATCATGGTTTCTACAAATATATTTTGATTTTTTTTGAAAACTGATTTTTACTATTGATAATAAGAATTGTTTCTTGAGCAGCAAATCAGCATATTAGAATGATTTCTGAAGGATCATGTGACACTGACAACTGGAGTAATGGTTTAAAATGTAATATTATTTCACAATATTACTGTTTTATATATTTGATCAAATAAATACAGCCTTGTTGAGCATAAGAGACTTTTTTCAAAAACATAAAAAAATCTTACAAACCCAAATTTTTGAGCAGTAATGAACATACAGTGACTTTTAGGGGCTGTTTACACCTGGCCACTTCATGCGTTTTCTCAGATCGGATAGCTATCCGATCGTGAAAAGACCAGGTGGAAACGCATTCGAGACGGATTTGAATCCGATCGCTCAAACCACTTCAGGAGGAGATCTGAGACGCATTCCAGACGAAACTGGACAAGTGTAAATGCATCTGGTTGTTGAAACCACATATGTAAATTGTACTCCTCCCAAAAATGCTAAAAAAATAAGCGTGTGAGAGCATGTTATAGGCTATATGTAATGTTATAGCCAGATATGACGACGCTACTGGAACACGCATCGCCGCAGATGAGAAGCTGAGCATCTATTCATTAAACCAACGTGCAAACTATCGCAAATCAAAGTGAAAGTAAGTCGCAGACGCTTATCACACAATCATCATCATTAAAAGTAAAGAAACGAAATGATCTTACCAGGGCTGTTACTGCTCTCTCTTATTGCTGTCTTTGATTTTTAAAATTTTGAGCTGATGATCAATAAAATGCAGCTCATATCTGTTGCTTTCGGTGACGTGCACTCCATTAAATCTGCATATAGGGCGGGAATTGAAGATCGGATTTAAATCCGTTTCGCAAAAACACATTTATGTGACCAGGTGTAAATGGAATCGTTTTGATAAATGAGAAAACGCATGAAGTGGCCAGGTGTAAACAGCCCCTTAGTCATGGATGCACTCATGAAATGAAAGACCCTCCCTTTGAAGAAATCCAATCACAAGTGTTCACAGGAAATGCTTTTGAAGTGCATGTGGTGTAAGTGGTTGACCACTTCTGACCCAATCACCTGAGACGGATGTATTTGTATTTGTACTACTTGTATTTGTAGTGTGATTTTACCTTTTCTTTTCTCTCTTCTTGAATTTCAAGAAGACAGTATCAAAAAGCAGTTACATTATTGAATACATTTTTATCAAGGTTCTAATACAAAGATGATTAATACCATTCGAATAAACTAGGTTTAGAGATATAAAATGCATATGTAATTAAAAGGCAAAGGCCACATTTAAAGAAGTAATAAAATGTTAAAATAATGGAATGCTAATGAATGAATAAGATAATATTTTTACGCAAAGAGAACTTCTATGATTTATCTGTGTAACTTTTAAGTGTTTACACAGCAGGCATTACTGTAGCATGCTCAGAAACTGAAATGCTTGTGTGGTTCTGTTTCCCCCCCTAAATGCTTCACCCACAGTTTTGCAAGTGCAATCAGAATTTCACACTTGTTGTTTGTGGGTGGAAAAGCCCCCAGGCTTGTTTTAGCTCCTTGGTGCGATCATGGGGGTATGAGTGGTAAAAATGATGGGCATACATCACAGCGTTCCCATCACTATTGTAAAAACCACATGAGCTGCATGGCCCTCATGATATACTTATCTTCTCACAAACATCCACATGCTGCATGTCACATTATTAGAGCCGTCATCCTTATACCTCCCTTTTTCCCTTTTGCTTTATTTGACGAATATTTGTGAATAATGTAGCGCCAACCCCCCATGTTTGTTTTTGTAAAATACCTTCTAAATGTTTTGTGAAATTCGCACTCCTCTGACAATTATTGTAGTCAGTGAAAAGGTTGCACTGGAACTTCGTAGGTGGTCTGAAAAAAATTCAGTGAAAGAGCTGATGTGGTCATTCTTGATTTGACTTACCAAGACCTCTTTATAAGGAAATTGTGATGACAAATGTCATCGTCGTCATCATCTACGTGTGGGCCTCTATGAAAATGACTGCAATTGATCCAGTGTCGCATCATGTTTCCCTTTTGTGGGGTGTTGAATCGTAGATTGTGTCAGGTTTTCTGAGATCACCAGCCTTCTATTTAAAGTAGCAGCTCGTTGTTTCGAAATTTTCATAAATAATACTCTAGGAAAATTAAGTGAACTGTTCCTATGAAAGAGCTGATTTATTTTATTATTTCTGAAATATACTTATTACTATAATATATTTTTCTTATAAATGTTAGTTATAACCCTATCACAGTTGCTTTTTCTAAAATATAATTTCTTGTGTACCCTTGTGTAAAAGTTTGGGGTCTGTAAGATTTGTATATTTAATTAACACTTTTATTCAGCAAAGATGTATTAAATTGATCAAAAGAGACAGTAAAGACATTTATAATGTTGCAGAAGATTTCTATTTCAAATAAAGGGTTTTCTTACCAGTTTTCTGAATCCTAAAACAATGTTTTCCACAAAAATTAACTGCTTTCAACATTGATAATAATACGAAATGCTTCTTGAGCAGCAAATCAGCATATTAGAATGATTTCTGATGGATCATGATTCATGTGACAGTGAAGACTGAAGTAATGATGCTGGAACTTCACAGGGATAAATTACATTTAAAAATATATTTAAATTGAAAACAGTTATCAGTTAACAGTTAAATTGTAAACATATTTAACAATATTGCTGTTTTACTGTATTTTTGATCAAATAAATGCAGTCTTGGTGAGCATGAGAGACTGTTACTGACACCAAACTTTTGAATAGTGGTGTAAGTTTGATACTCAACCATTTACAAAATACATGAGGGATAATCCATGGCTAGCTGTGCATTAAACGATGTTAATACACAATGTGGAGGCAAAGAAACATCCTGATGCGAAGCAGTTAAAATGACGGTTATTTTTTGTCAGTTATGGCTCGTCAAGATCTAGCAAATCTGCCCACTTTAAATCATCTTTGCTAAGGAATATAATGTATTTTTTTATTTGATCAATAAAAGTCGCAGGGCAGCGTTAAGTTTTTGTGCTCCTAAATATTTCTCTGTGTGCGTAGCACTATCTCCGATTTATGTGTGCGGATTTGTGCTTCAATGAAAGCCGCGAAATAATATAGACCTGTGATTAAAATGACTGGAACTACCTGTGCATTAAACGGTTTTATTGCCCACCATCAGAATCAACTATTCAAACAGACCATGGTATAATGAAAATTAAAGCACTCTTTTCTCTCTTGGATGGTTTAACGCTAACCTGCTCACTATTAAGACAACCTGTTTTGTAAAATGGAAAAATGTGCATGACTTTAAGTTTGTAGCATTTTCATAACACAGAATATAATAGGAAAACTTTAAAGTCCCCATGTAGTCAATCATTGTATCCCTTAAAACTCATCCTTGATCACCAAAATGACAAATGTAAACGTTTTTTTCCTTAATTTTTCTTCATGCCTTAAAATAGCTTGAATGTAACGCTACACCATTGCCTCATTCAGTATATGCGGTTTTATGAATATGCAAATTAGCCCCGCCTCCACAAGCTCCACACTCACACCAGCTCAGAGATCCACTTGTTGATGATGATAACACGTTGACTTGATTGGTTACAAGGTAGTTTGTGACGTCAGAAACGCCTGCAATTTCAAACCATGTTATTGAGACTGTCTTTGGTTCATTGCAGTTTTAAGGAGAAAATACTCAGCAATAGTGTTGACTTATGAATTTGCTCATGGTTTGTCTTAAAGCATATTAAAAACACCACATAGACATATAAACAAGATTAAAAGCTTGATTTTCACCACAGGGGGACTTTAAATAATGAGCTGAAGAAAGCATCTCTTGTGCTTTAAACAGCACAAGCATTCAGTAAGCACCTTGTATGGCTGTTGGCTACACACAACCTTTCTCTGTGACCTCGGCCAGTTTTCAAATGTGTCTTATTATACTAAAATATGTTTTGCCACTGTAAGTGACAACTCCAATTCATAATGAAATTACCACCCATCAGAGTTGCTTGGACTGCAGCTACATGTCATACCTCATGAAACAGATTTTGAACTCGCATGAACAAATGTGTTCAGACAAAGTTCACATATTTCACTGATGTCATCGTTCATGACAAGAGTGAAAAGGCATCTGTTCGGGTGTTTTCCTGAATTTCAGGTGTGTTTGTGACCACCTGTGGCCTCATGGGAGGTCCTGTTTCTGACACAACAGCCTCCTATTTCAAACAGATTTCAGATCAATGCAGTTATTATTAAACTACATGACATCAGGGGGAAAGCAGCCGGCTTTTACTGACAACATCCCTTTATCATTTTTTCCATTTTATTTTTCTTACTCAAGATATGACCCCCGTCAGGCGAGAAGTTTTAATAAAAACCAGCACAGCCTGTCATCGAGGTGTCATACCATGAGACCTTCTATGGATTTTGCATGAGGGAAAGATATTTTAAAACTTTGCAAGTTCATGAGAAGAATGGGAGGAAGTGTATTTCCGTATGATGGGAATGTTCTAAAGATACTGTTAACTTTATCTCACAATGCACAGTGTTGGTTTAGAGATGCTTTATGGATGATCCATATGTCTTATCAGACTGAATAAATGGTCTAAATCATTCCATGATAGTGTGAATTACTGAAAATGTCTCTCATCTTTCAGTATCATCCCACCTCATGTCAACTGTGATGTAATTTCTCCCTTGTGGTAAATCATCTGCATGGGTCATATTTTCAGCAGAATGTGAGATATCAGTGCAGATGAATTTCACCTTTATATGAGTGTATAAATAAAGAGATGACGGGAACCACAGTGACCTGTGATGCAGTGAAACACGGGCACATGCGAGACTTTTTGGCCCTGTTTACACCTTGCATTAAGAAGCGTTTTGACCGGATTGCTTTCCTAGTGTAAACACTCATGTGGTCGAATGCGTTTGAACAGCCACAAAAGATTGCCTACTCTCCATCTACTAACCTATCGCGTAAACATTATGGGAAGCGCTCTATTCAGACGGATTTAAACTGTTGTCTGAAGACCCAAGTTTGGTTTGAAGACGATAAACCTACTGCTCTCCGTTTGTTTTCCGTCGTTTCCTTTCGCGTTCATGTGTAAATTGTTAGATCGAAAGATCTAAGACCCATAGACCGTCCCCTCGAAGAAATCAGGACAGAAGTGGTTGAAAGTGGACAAAAGAGACAGATTAAAACACCAGGGGCCTGTTTCAGAAAGGAGGTTCAACCAACTCTGAGTTAAAACTTGAACTCTGAGTTGACTTACCCTGAGATGGGAAACTCTGAGTTTTCGGTTACAGAACAGCTGAAATGAGTTAGTTCAATCAACTCTGAGTTGACTGACTCTGAGTTAAGCGCGTGCACCACAACTATAAAAAGCCATTATCAATGGAGCACAGATATTATGAGTCACCATGGCAACAGCGCCAGACATAAAGAGGTCTGCACGTTTCTCACCTTTACATTTTAATTAGTTATACAGTGTTGGGTGTAATTAATTACCAAGTAATCTAAATACTGCAATTTAATTAAAGGGATTACTCTTAATTCTTCTGTAATTTAAAGTAAAATCTGATGTAATTGCATTAGACTATAGAACAATTCTGTATATTTAACATACATTTTTAAAAGGTATATTTTTAATGTAACCTTCTCCCTCTACACACTTTGGTCAATTCAAGAATAATTCATGCAATTGTATATTGTTTATTTGAAAGCATTAAAAGGGCAGTTTCTTGTCTCTCCTTGTATTGTTCAAGTGGTTGAGGTTGATATGGGATTTAGTAATTAGTAATAAGTAGACATTAATCTAATTACACTGTTGAAGATGTCATTTGTAGTTAGTAATACAAGTAACTTACCCAACTGTTATAATATCAGAGGTGAAAGAACAGTATGTTATTCAACCTAATTTTAATTTTCATGTAGGTACAATCCTGCAGGCACTAAAAGAACATGGCAGCAGCTGAAAATGAAATATAAAAACATAATTCAATTAGGTAAGGCTTGAGCATATCATGGGTGTAGGCTACCTGACTTTACATTTGACATAAATAACTAAATAGCATCCAGTGTCTGCAGTGCAGCAGCATTTTTGGCTGAGGGAATTCCTGGAGGGACTTCAGAGCCAGTCACTCCCGAAGATCCAAGGGCCTTCATAAAATGTAAGAGGTTTACATGTGTCATTTTTTATATAGGCTATATTTATTATAAATATATTTCCATTTATTTTACTTTGGGTTGGGTTTTTTGTTGGTCCCGACATATTCTGATGGTAATATCTGTCTTTTGGAGCCTCCTGCCCCAACAGAACCAGGCAGTTCTAAGTAGCTTACTCAATACACCAGAAATTATGATAAATAATGTTATAAAGTGTACTCAACCAAATGCTCATCTTCACATGACAATGAGGATAAAGAGTTTCTGCTGCCACAGAGAGGTAATGTTAATATTATGTGTCTACACATCACACAATCTACACATTCAGATTTTTTTCACATATTTATGTGGAGTAGCCTATAGAATACAAGTTTATATCCAAGTATAAACGGGTATTCTTATCTCCTCCCCCCACCCCCCACCCCCCCACACACACTTCTGGTGCACAGATGAACACAGTTCAGTGATTTTCAGTAAATGCCACAGTTTAATTCTGTAGAATTTGTTTAGAACTACATTATGTAACTCTAATCTACTACTGTATTTTCATTTGCAAGTTAATGAGCAATATTTTATTTATTATTTTTATTAATAAAAATGTAGGCTACTGAAAGAATGAATGAGGTGTTTAAACACCACTTCCTCTTTAAAAAAGGGGAGGACACCGAAATAAACTCTGGGTTTACCGAAGAAAACCTGCTCCCGACCAGGTTAGGTTCACAGAGTAAGTTACCATGGTAACTGACTCTGAGTATAAGTTACCTCTCTTTCAGAAACGGGCTTGACTTACTCTGCTTTCTCAGGTTTAACATACCTCCCATTCTGAAACAGAAAACTCAGAGTTTCCCTCATTTCAGGGTTAACATACTCAGAGTTTTCACTTAACCTCCTTTCTGAAACAGGCCCCAGGTGTAAACAGATATGTGTCTGCCTCGTCTACTTGTGATCTGATCAAACAAAACACATCTTAACACAGGTGTAAACAGGGCCTTTGTAGATCAGGTACAGTAGTCTAGTTCCCCTTTTGTCTGGGTCTGATGTGTCATGCAGTCGTTTCTTCATCTCTTTCCAGATCTGAGTCTGTGTTGACAATATAGATCATGTCAATATAGTCATGACCTTGTGCAAGTATTTACCCTTTGGCTATAAACATTGTCTAGCATCTTTTTACATGTAAGGAGTATAAGAAACGAAATCGTCTTTCTTTCTTTCATTTTCTTTCTTTCTTTCTTTCTTTCTTTCTTTTTTTGTTTTCTTTTGTCTTGATCATTTGAGCCACGGGTTCCTGGTAATAGACATTGGCAAATTTTATTTAATTTTGTAGCTCAGTTTCCACAAAAATATTAAGCAGCACAACTGTTTTCAACATTGATCAGCAAATCAGCATATTAGAGTGATTTCTGAAGGATCATGTGACACTGAAGACTGGAGTAATGATGCTGAAAATTCAGCTTTGCATCACAGTGCAGTCTTGGAGAGCATAAGATAAGCTTTCAAAAACTGATCCCAAACGTTTGAATGATAATGTATTAACTTGAGCTGCTTCTGAATTTGTGTATTATCATAATAAGTACTGCATTTGATAAAGAACTTCTCTACTGTTAATTCCGACATGCAACTTTTGCCATACGATATTCATTGCAAGTAGACATATTTGTCTCATATGTCAGGGTTTGTGTAATATCAAACAATAATTGGTGAAATTTAGCCTATTTGCCTGTAATAAAATGTGCTTTCCTTTGAGTGGCACTGCGTATATTTGACGTCAAAGTGATGTGGAAAATGTATTTCCTTGTTAAGGCTGATCAATTTGCATAGTTTGAAAAATGTATTTACTCTCTAATCAATTACTCATTTAGATCCCAACTTTGCATAGGCACATCTGTTACTTTGCATGTTTATTTTACAGGAACTCTTCATTGAAAAGGAAATTAGTTTAAAGGAAATATACCTGAAGTGTAAATGAGGGCTGTGAGATCATAGGCGTTCACTCATATAAAGTATTTCTGAGCTTTGTGTGTGTTCTGGCCCGGAGCGAGTGTTCTGCACCGTGTCTGGGCCTGTCTGTCTTTGGCTTTGGTGCACTGGGCAGTTTGGGTGTAATTCCAGGCTCGGTCGTGACATCATTGTGAATAAATGCAGGGCTGGTGACATCTGGAACGAGGCCCAGGGCTTCCCTCAACAGGCAGAGAGTGAGTGAGAGCGCAACATGTGATGAAGCCCAACCCCAGTGGAAGAAGTATCTCGTAAAAAACGACTACAGATTTTTTTTGATTCCACTGTGACCATCACGTATCTCATGGTGGCCAGGGGCTAGATTCACAAAGAATTCTTAAGAATAAAGCTATTTTTTATTTTTATTTTCTAATTTAAGAATACATTTAAGAACATTTTGCATTCCCAAAAACCTTTCTTAATACAAAATGTAAGAATTAAAATTTCTGAAACGAATGTTCTTAAAAATCATCGAAACTAACCTCTTATGGTTAGGATAACCTCCAACTTGTAAGGATTTTTCACAAGTTGCATTTAGGAACATTCTCCCAAACTTTATCATTTATCTTAAAGGGACAGTCATTATTTACTCACCCATGTTGTTTCAAACCAATAAGACTAGGTTAATTTTCAAAATACAAATTAAGATTTTTTTAAATAGAAAGGTTTCTGCTTCTCCATTGAAAGTCCAGGTAACCAAAACTCAGACGATCCATAAAGGTCATAAAGTCGTCGTAAAATAAATCAAAATTAATGGGGTGGTTTAATCCAAGTCTTGTGAAGACACATGGTTGCATCCTATGATGAACTGATTTAATTTAGGCTTTTATTTACATCTAAAATTAATGACACGCATGCATGCACATGACATTTGGTAAAGACATAAGCTGAATTGCTTGTGCGTGATGCGCGATATCTAAGTTTGTTCTAACATATGACACACATGCGATGCACACATGAGCTTCTGTGTTTAGTTTACCATAAGTGATGTGCTGTATGTTTGTTTACTAGTGAATAAAAGCCTAAATTAAATCTGTTTGTTTAATGTTCAATTTAATGATGGTGATTGTTAGTGTTTGAAAGGCAACCCCTGAGTCACACAAATGTTTCAGAAGCCTCCTTGCTTTTTTAACGCCTGTGTACAGTCAAAACACATAGCTGTCATTTTCCGCCTAGTACATACTGGAACCGCATTTAGATCTCAGGGGGCGAACGAACTCATGGCTCCTTTGACCTCCGTATTCACACAGCCTGGATGCGAGGCAATTCGTTACGAGGTAACATGATGTCGTCAGCATCAGAGCAGCGCCTTGGCCCACTCTCCACCCTCGTGATCCCCATACATGACTGATGACTCCTGGGGTGACAATAACCCCACTGCTGATTCCGTTATGAGGTCATAATTGGCCCATGATGCAGATGGGCCTCGTGTCCGCGGCGGGGGGTGAAGCATGTCTATAGTGAAGCATGTGAGAGAAACCTGTTGACATGACTGTAATGGATCTGTCAGCTCCCTTCCCTGAGTCTTAGCGGGGTATTGTTTGCTGCATTTGCAGTGAAAGATGGGAGAAGCATGTTATTAATACTCCAGTGGCGGCAGGAGGGAGATGCTGCAGAATTAGTTGCATGGCTTGGGTGTCAGTGCATGGGGACAAATGTCCTTACATGGCACTTTCATGCCCACATCTTCTTTGAGACGCTTGATAGATCTCCTCACGCTCTGCAACTCATTTGACTTTGTACTCTTGATCTCTGCAGTGGCACAGAATTATGCTTTCATTGAAGACTGCCCATCAAATTCAAAGAATTTGGAGGAGAAAATAATTGACAGTATTAAGATAATATATAAAATGTGAGATGAACGATGAACAGTTGTGCTGCTTAATAGTTTTGTAAAAAAAGTGATAATTTACTTAAAATAGAAAAAAATTGCTGTCACGTTTTGTCAATTGAATGTATCGTTGTTGAATAAAGGTATTCGTTTCTTTCACAAAAAAAGACAAAAGTCTTACTGAGTAAGTCTTACTACTTATTGATGATTACTAGACTATCACAAGCACAGTTTTGACAAAACCTCATATATGTCTACCAGCTAGATTAACTAACATTATATAACATCAGGTCAACTGCCCCAAAACTCTACATGGCCGGATATTGGGAGATATTAGTTGCTTGTTGATAGTGTGAGGTTATTGATGTTCCATAAGCCTGTAACCTGGAAACTGTGTAAACATCAAATTAAACATGAATTTATATTGGACTATAAAAACCCAAAGCAGAGAGGGGACTTTGGCTTGTAATATAAGATGTCCACCACATTGCCGCCACTGACATTTATGGATTCCTCACCCCTTTAATGTTCTGTAGGTGTTACTGTAATAATCATATAGTTAATACAATCGAAACTACTTTTCTTTTGCAGGATTTAATGCAAGACATCTCAGGTGAATAGGGTAAAAGTAACTAATAGATATCACCATACTTCCTCAGTGGTTTTCTTAAATGATTAAATATGCACTAATTTGCATACATTTCCAGAACAGAAATATCTCTTTTTTGAACTATTAGTCTCAAATGTTTTTAAAGAAGGGATTTTTTATGTCTCTTTTTGTCACCCCATAAACCAGAAAATACTGTGAACAGCCAAACAAATAAATAATAATTCACAATTTTTTTAGGAATAAAATGTATAAGATCAGGCAGATGACAAACCCCTCAGAATGTAATGATTCACTCATTTCCTTGATGCATCAATTACAAATCCTGATGATGCATATGCATCAATCTTGAAACATGGATTTTTGAATTGTGAATAATTAGTTTCAGTCAATAATCAATTTAATCGAATGAATTGCAATTCGATAGCGATTCAATGCTTTTAAATATATAAGCATTCAATTATTACATGCGTGTATTAATGAAGACGCTGCGGCGTGATTCGCAACCACAGATCTCCCTCACAGATACGCCCTGCACTCTTTACTGCCTTTCTCTGGATTGCGCTCGCTCTCCGTTCTGAGCCGTTTTAGAGCAGCCCGTGTTTGATCTCTCCTCAGAACAGCCACTGCTAACAGATTCACAAATGATAGCTCTCTCACAATAGTGCTATAGTCTTTAGTCAAACCACTCAAACCATTGATAAAGTCATGGAAATAGATAAAATCCTGTAACATGAAGCTTTACTTGTAATTTAAGTGTGAAGATACATTTCAATAGCTCAGATTGATTTAAAACTACGCTTATTCAAGGATGCGCATTAAAGGTGCTCTAAGTAACTTTTTTACCTTAACTGAACAGCTTCGGAGTCATTGGAATGGTTATATTACAAATTTTGGGTTGAATGGTGGTCGTTTCGCACCCCCCTGGTGCCCGTGAGCGGAAAATACGCACTTGCAACTTTGAGCCGGCGGGCCGCCGGCCGCCGCGTCAGGAAGTATCGCGTGATATCAGGTCTCGCGATGTAAACAATTGCTTTACGGCCAAAAGAAATCTGCTAAAATGCTGTCATTATTGCGCTCCCTCACGCTGTTTGAACCCGAATGAAGAAGACGTTTTAAAGAATGTCCCATCTGCTTTGATGTCGTTAATCTACTAGCTTCTGGTGTCTGAGAATCGCCAACGAGTTTTTACAACCGTGTTGTCAAATATCTATTCCGAAGCTGTGGGGGGAGCTCTAGAGAGAAATCTGCGAGCAAAAAGCGAGAATACAGCGAAGAAATCCCGAAATTACTGAGCCCTGCTTTAATTGCATGGATGGAGCAAAACCGATGTAAGTGTTTAAAATGGGATGGCAGGGACAGGGCGATAACCATTGCAAAGTACCTGCGTGACTCTATACATAAACAGAGAAGTAGCTCCGGCTACAAAGACGCATGAAACTAACATGAGCTAACATCTAACAATGGACAATGTTTTTTTTTGCAATCTTTGTCCCATGAAGGTCGCTGTGTAATTCGATTAAGGGGCGGCCCAAAAGCTGTCCTCGAGCAGATCGGGAGGTTTAAGGGTGTGTTCACACTTGGTTCTTTTGGTCTGGACCAAAAAAGAAAATAATGCATTTAGTCCTGGTTCGCACACTGTCAATTTTTCCTAAAGATAAAACAATATATATTTTTCGACGTACTTGCGGAGCATCCAAACCAATGCTGTGTTCTGGGCTAATCGAATCGAAAGCATATAATCGTGAATCAAATCGATTTGCTGTCTACCCCAAGATTCACAGCCCTAAATGTACTGTAATTTGAAATCTATAGACACAAACAGATTAAGTGTATATACACTGCTCAAAAAAATAAAGGGAACACTTTTTAATCAGAGAATATCATCAAGTCAGTTAAACTCCTGGGATATTGATCTGGTCAGTTAAGTAACAGAGGGGGTTGGTAATCAGTTTCGGCTGCTTTAGTGTTAATGACATTAACAGCAGGTCCACTAGATGGGCAACAGTGAGACAACCCCCAAAACAGGAATGGTTTTACAGGTGGAGGCCACTGACATTTTTTTCCCTACTCATCTTTTCGGACTGTTTTTCACCAGTTTTGCATTTGGCTAGGGTCAGTGTCACTACAGGTAGCATGAGGCGATACCTGGACCCTACAGAGGTTGCGCAGGCAGTCCAGCTCCTTCAGGATGGCTCATCAATACGTGCCATTGCCAGAAGGTTTGCTGTGTCTCCCAGCACAGTCTCAAGAGCATGGAGGAGATTCCAGGAAGACAGACAGCTACTCTAGGAGAGCTGGACAGGGCCGTAGAAGGTCCTTAACCCATCAGCAGGACCGGTATCTGCTCCTTTGTGCGAGGAGGAACATGATGAGCACTGCCAGAGCCCTACAAAATGACCTCCAGCAGGCCACTGGTGTGAATGTCTCTGACCAAACAATCAGAAACAGACTTCATGAGGGTGGCCTGAGGGCCCGACGTCCTCTAGTGGGCCCCGTGCTCACTGCCCAGCACCAGGGAGCTCGATTGGCATTTCCCATTGAACACCAGAATTGGCAGGTCCACCACTGGTGCCCTGTGGTTTTCACAAATGAGAGCAGGTTCACCCTGAGCACGTGACAGACAGGAAAGGGTCTGGAGAAGCCGTGGAGAATGTTATGCTGCCTGTAACATCGTTCAGCATGACCGGTTTGGTGGTGGGTCAGTGATGGTCTGGGGAGGCATATCCATGGAGGGATGCATAGACCTCTGCAGGCTAGACAATGGCACCCTGACTGCCATTAGGTATCGGGATGAAATCCTTGGATCCATTGTCAGACCCTATGCTGGTGCAGTGGGTCCTGGGTTCCTCCTGGTGCACAACAATGCCCGGCCTCATGTGGCGAGAGCATGCAGGCAGTTCCTGGAGGATGAAGGAATGATACCATTGAAGGGCCACCACGCTCACCTGACCTACATCCAATAGAACACCTCTGGGACATTGTGTTTCGGTCCATCTGACATCACCTGGTTGCACCTCAGACTGTCCAGGAGCTCAGTGATGCGCTGGTCCAGATCTGGGAGGAAATACCCCAGGACACCATCCGTCGTCTCATTAGGAGTATGCCCCGACGTTGTCAGGCATGCATACAAGCACGTGGGGGCCATACAAACTACTGAGTACCATTTTGAGTTGCTGCAATGAAATTTCAGCAAAATTGACAAGCCTGCTACATCATTTTTTCACTTAGATTTCCGGGGTGTCTTTGAATTCAATCCTCTGTAGGTTGATCATTTTAATTTCCATCAAACGATGTGGCATCCTTTCGTTCATAACACATTACCCAGTCCATATTAGTATAGATATCCAGCATGACATTTTTCCCCATTGAGATCTGATGTGTTTTCAAAGTGTTCCTTTAATTTTTTTGAGCAGTGTATAATAAACACTTAAGTGTATTTTGTAGGGCTGCCCTCAACTAAAGATTTTTCTAGTCGACTAGTAGTCGATCATGTAAGCGATTAGTCGTCTAATCGCACGTGTATATTAATAAGCCATATGAGCCTTAATATAATACATAGCCTAATCAGCGCTCAAGTGCCACAGCGCACCGCCAAAAGTAATGATTATGAATGTGTCTTGAAAAAACAGCAAGTAGACGGTCTAAACATTTTAATGTGTTTTCCGCTGCAGAGATTAAGTTGACGATGTTGACTCGTCATCTCTGCAGTAGTGGACGCACCTATATGCACGTTTCATACGGATTACATAATCTGAGAATATTTGTTAAAATTTTTGGTCGACGAAGCCTCTTCTAGCCGACTAACGATTAGTCGAATATTAGGGGGCAGCCCTAGTATTTTGAACGTTTACTTTCCACTAGTCTGAAATAACACATTAGGAAAAGCCAAGTAGCGCAGAATCTCAAAATTGAAGTGTGCATGAAAAAATATTTTTTGCCTGTAGTGTCTTGCCTTTAGACAAATATTGCAGGGGCGGTGCAGCTACAGTTCCTGTTTCAATGGCCCTTTTAAGAATACATCTTTTGTTTCTGAAAGACAAACATCTCTGCAACTCAAACCCAGTTTACGAATTCCTTCGAGGCATCTTCCACCCTTTTTTTCTCTAGAATTATATATCGCTAAAGCAACATTCCTTTGGCAATTGTTTATGTTTGATTTTGCTGAAGCGGAATGTTGGCATATGAAAATCTGCAGCTGTTCTTTGCCGCTCATCCGTTCTGTTGGCCTTTGTGGCAGGTCATCGCTTTTCAGAAGCGTCACCTCTGCCTTTTGTAGTGGAGCCGGCAACAACAAAGGGCTCTTTTACAGCAGTTTCTGCGCAGACTATCTGCCCTGTCATCTGTGTTCTGACAGAAGTCACTATGGGCGGCCCTCACTCCCATGAGAAGATCCATTCAGGCCACAACAATGAAGGCTTCTGCTGTCCGATTCATACAGAACCGCAGAAGAGAGAGCCACAAGACCTCTCTTTGTGCCTTCTTCCGCATTGTTCTGGGAAGGTCAGTCTTCTGAGGTATCATTATCCGCATGGAGAGTAGTGTTTCCATAACACAGCGTGTTTGGGCAATGGGGAATCCCCCATTAGCTGTTGGGTTCTTTGATGATAACCAGTTTAGTGCAGAATTTAGTGCATTGATCTTATATGATTGTGTTATTTTGAGTGACTTTTTAGTATTATAATGTTTTATTATGGTCCTGATTTGATTTAGAGAACCAAAACTGAAATGTTTTCTGTGTTCTGTGAAATTGCACTTTAAAAAAAAAAACACACTGGCTGCTGTGGTTGGCAGAAATTCACTGTAAAAAATTATGACAATGTTACAGGTATTACGTAATGGCATATTTTTCAACTTATTACTGTATATTTCATTAAATGATATTATGTTAATATACCATTATATAATCTACTTAAACTACCCACATCTTAATCATTGTACCTTAGAATACTAATAACCACCATAATAATAGAGGTGGTAAAACAGAAAGTCACATGATGATTAATAAGTGGCCTGTCCATGAAACATGATCAATACTCGTGTATAGACGGTTCACAGGGTCATACACACTAAGACAAAATACCATTAGGGTTACACATGACATCAAATTTATGAAATAAACGTTTCTAATTCGTAGTAAGATAAAACAAAACAATTTATGTGAAAATATGTGATGTTTCACCAGGGGCCTTTTGGGAATGCAACTTTTTTTTTTCCTCTATAAGTTATATAGTAATATATAATCATTTTTATTTGCAAAAAAAAAACATAAATTTGACAGTATTTCACAGTAAAATTAATGTGATGTTAAACCATTTTTCACCATAGATTGTATGTTAAGGTAACTGACAGTTAACCAAATAACAGATTTTTTCCCTAGAGTTTTTTTTACAGTATTTTTCTGTAAAAATTACAAAAAAAAATTTGAGTCTGGCTTTCTTTGATAGATTCATTAAAGAGATCAGCATTTAAATGGTGCTATTTCAGAGCTTAATGGAGATGCCCAAAAGTGAGCAAGACACACACATACATATACCAAACGGGGCATTCATGTAGTCAAAAGATTGATTGTTTGGCACTCAGCTCAGCAGAGCTGTGTAGGAGGCAAGTGCCACTGAGTTGGGATCATTTCTGTTCCTGCAGACACTTAACGGCTAGTTTCAGCTTCCCAAACACGGATGTAGTAGTAAATGCAACATTACTACACCGAATTTCCCATGTGTATCTTGAGCATCTTGTCTTTTGCATATGATTCACAGAGCAAACCGGGAACAGGATTCCCCCTTTAGTTTTTCAGCTTGTGTGCTGTGCTCTTTTTAGGCATGCCTGCCCCACCCAAAATGAGATAAATCTGTAAATAAACCACTGGAATAATCTTCTTCAGTACAGCCGGCTCCTTCATTCAGTGAAGGGTGTGTCATACTGATTCAAACCAGTAACTTCCAAGTTTGTGAGTCATTTTGAATGATTTATTTAAAGAACCGAGTCATTTGCTTGGGAATCACAGGCCACACAGACTTATGAAAACGTGTTTCCTTGACATAACTTTGCAGGACACATTCAGTTTTGACTGCAAGCTCACAACTCGAATAAAACATATACACTACTGTTCAAAAAGTTTGGGGTCACTTTTTCTGGGAAAGAAATAAGCAAGCAATGATCAAAATTTGCATACGATTTCAAAAATATTAAGCGCAAATGTTTTCAACATTGATAACAAGAAATGCTTCTCGTGCACCAAATCAACACTTTCTGATGGATCATGTGACCCTGAAGACTAGATTATTGAAGCTGAAAATTCAGCTTTGACATCACAAAAAAATAAATTGTATTTTAAAATTTCAAATAGTAATAATGAATCAAAATATTCAATAATGAAAAAAATAGTAGCAATATTACTGTTTTTACTGTATTTTACTGTATTTTTTAATCTAATAAATACAGCCTTGGTGATCTCCAAGACACATCTTTCACCCAAAACTTTTCAATAGTATTGTATATATATTATAAGTGTAATACTGTGAAAATTACATTTGTTTGTACAAACTGAGGGTTAAGTGATGAGTGGTACTTTTGATAGAATTTTTTTTTTTGCATTTAACCCAGAATAATCATGTTTCTGTACATGCATTCTGGGTGTTCTGATGGTGGTGACATTCCTTGGTAATGGATATATTTAAAGGCAGCCAAACAAGTCATCAGTGTGTTGTACCACTCGCAGTCCAACTCTATCAGATGGATGGCGGGGGTAATGCAACATTCTGCACACCCCTGTTGGCCATTGTTTTCCCTCCTGTGTCATTTTCTGCCCTCTTAAATATTTTCATGACCTTTCTTCTGCCTTTCCTAGCACTGCAACCTATAAATAAGTGGCTTTTCTGTAAATGTCCATAATGGGGAGGTATGGGTGAGTGAGCTGATATCAATTGTTATCATATCTCTTATCATGCTTGCTCAGGGAATATTTTCCTCACTATGGAATGCAGACTTATCACAAAACAGATGCCATGGTGTGAAAACCCCATTATCAAACCTCACCCTCTCATGAAAAACAAGCAAGCATTTTGGTAACCTGTATCATCGGTATCTACATAGGCACGTACAAAAATCCAAAAATACGCAAGCAGTTTTGTACGCAAACAAGCCGGATGATATTCCAAAAATAAACCACCACTTCAATGAACAATTGACTCATGCATTTATAGGACAGAGTTTGGATATTTGTCTCATTCCGCATTCTTTTTTTTGCATATTTGTGACACATTTGGCGTAGTTTGAATGGAAAGTTTGTTCGCAGGAATGAAACCGTAACCGAATACCTGTTTTCATACAATAGTCAACACATGAGCCCGTTACTAGGAAAACAAGACAATGCATTCAAAACTCAATGAACAAGTTATTTAAAAGCAGAAATAGGTAGTTTGCTCTTTTTTTTTTTGTGGCAAGCCACCAAAGGTTTAAAGGGATAGTTCTCCCAAAAATGAAAAGTTATCAGTTACTCTCACCTTCATGTTGTTCCAAACCTATAAGATTTTCGTTTATCTTTGAAACACAATTGAAGGTATTTTTATTGAAACTGGAGAGATGTCTGTCCCTCCATTGTAAAGACCATTCCACACCAAAACCGCTTCAAAAAGTTGATAAAATTGTCCATATGATATGCAGATTTTGGATTGGGTTCAGTTGGTCATGCAGATTTGCTGTGTTGACAAAGACTTTCAAAGCAAGCAGCTTTGTGTTGGTTAACTTTGCAAATCCACTTAAACAACTTGAACTACTTGCGAAATCTGCTTGGGGAAATATTTCGCCCTCACAAAGAATTCCAGATTGCGTGAATTCCTATTGAAATGACTGGATTTTGTCATCTAAAATTTGCTGAACAACAGTAAATCTGACCGCACCTTAAAGCCTACTTTTACAGTCTTTATGAACGTTTTTGAAGCATTTTGGTGGAAAAGACTTTCAATGGAAGGACAGAAATCTCTAATGTTGCATTAAAAATGTCATAATTTATGTTTTGAAGATGAACGCACGTCATACAGGTTGAGTAAATGATGACAAATCCCTTTAAGGTTATTGACATCTCATTTGTTTTTTGAGAACGTAGCTGCATTAGGCTATTCATTCGTCACTGAGGGGGGACGGAGGAAGGGTGGGATTCCCAGACAGCAGTGAGCTAATGTGCAGTGATGCTTGGTTACAGATGTAAACACATGCCTACTTAAATCATTACAGAGATGTCAGCACACAAGCCTCATTTCGACCTACAACCACATGCAATTAAAATACAGCACACTTTCGGTTCTTTTTTAACCACTCACAGACCGTGAAATTGGGATATAAGGTAAAAACTTGGGTTTTTAATGTTATATGTGTCGCACAACATTTGTGTTATGTTGAAAATGTCTAATTTCTTATTTATTGTGTTTATGAGATTGTGCCACATCGCCTTGGGCAAAGGTTTTATGTGTGTGTGTGTGTGTGTGTGTGTGTGCGCACGCGCACTGATTTGACTCACTTATTTTGCAACACATTGCCGGAAGACTTCAGGTAGAGGCCTGTTACTCTACAGTATCTCGGCCAATAACCAGGTGTTGGCCTGTGATGAAACATCCTGCCACACGTTGCGTAATACATTCACACTTTCTCTAGCATGCGTGCAACACCTTTAACAGAATCTCATAGTCTATTCTGATTTTTGTATTTAGAGACAACGAGAAACCTTTAACCTGATTTATACTGAGCAATCAAAGTTAATGTCTGGTCACAACCGTCTTTGAACTTGATTCAAAAAAAGATCTGCTTATCTTATCTTAAAGAATTTTAACAGCTCTGTCACGCAGTTTGGGGAGTATAAAGGGTGTGTTCAGAATATGTTTCCGAATATGAAGTTACAGCTAACTTAATTTAGTCTTTTCCTCTTTGTTTTCTCCACAGCAAAAGAAGACATACCTGGAGCGCAGCGTTAAAGACGCGGAGGACAACATCAGAGAGATGCTGATGTCTAGAAGGGCCCAGTAAAACACTCACTCACAACCATCCGCACACAAAAAAAACCTTCTCGTCACCTTTGAACACCGTGCCCTTAGTTTGAACATGTTTATGCATGTATTGGAGAATACTCATGTCATTTGTCAGCTGAACACAGGAAGTTTATTTAGGTTAATAGTTAAAAATGAATGTACTGTGATTCGTGTGACTTCGGACACCTGAGTATTCTGTACGTGTTTTTAAGTTATTGATTGTTTTCTTCGACAGGTCTTAATGGGGTTTTTTTCTATGGTTTTGTAATAATGCAAAATATTTTTTTTTTATGTAAGCAGGTGTTAATAAAGGTGTTTAAAGACAGCAAATTCTGTGTATGTGTGTCATAGAGGGCGCAGACAGTCATTTAGATATGATCTGAATGATGTAGTACTTTGATTGCTGTGTTTTGGGGATTGCTGTGTTTGTGCCTCTACATCACTCGTTTCCTGTCAGTCCCCCCTCCCCCCGTCTCGTCTCTGTCTCTTTTCTTCTGATCTTAGACATTTGTTGCATAAGCCTGTGAAAACTTGTCTTTCAGGCTACTGCCTTTAAGCTGGAAAAGAGAAATAGCCCAGACTTCTGTTTAAGTCTTCTCCAGACAGCCCTTCCTGTGTCTTTCCTGTGAGCTCAGTCCTTCGTGATGCAGTTGTGCGTCTGCTTGATATCCTCCTTCCTCAGTAGGGAGCTGAATTGCATAGATAAAGCAATAGAGGATTTTTCTAAATGTAAAGCTTCGAAATTGATATGGTCATTGTTATGAAAGCCAGTGAGTTTCTGGTTTTGCCTCAAATTTATACATGGCGCTCTTGAATATTTAATTCTAACTGGTCAGTCACGTCATTCTACTGTCAAATAATATCAGATCTGATATTACTCCATGATGTCTTTTCATATAATAATATGCTATATTAACTCAAAACAATATTTAATGTCCATTTATTTATTAGGTAAGTGTCTGTGTAATATATGGGATAATGTGGCCTACACACAATCGTTATTGTAAAGATGCATTCACCACGTGGTGTGGTCCTGATCACCCTATCTGTGTTTATTTGGCAAAATATTCTTGAGATAGATCAACGAAATATGACGTCAGGTTCACTCAGATGAGGAGTTGATCTGTTGCGCCCTCTACTGGCCGCAGAAGTGAATATCGCAAGCTCCACATATTATGTGACCACAAAACCAGTCACATGGGTCACAATTTTGATTTATACACATGAAAGCTGCATAAATAAGCTTTCCATCGATGTATGGTTTGTTAGGATAGGACAATAATTGGCCGAGATACGACTATTTGAAAATCTGGAATCTGAGGGTACCAAAAATATCGAAACATTGAGAAAATCGCCTTTAAAGTTCTACACTTATGTTCGCGATTGTGCTGCATTCACTCACAAAAATAAATGGTTTATGTATTTACGGTAGGACATTTACAAAATATCTTCATGGAACATGATCTTTACTTATCCTTATGATTTTTGGCATAAAATAAAAATCGATCATTTTGACCCATACAATATATTGCTATTGCCACAAATTTACCTGTGCTACTTGTGACTGGTTTTGTGGTCCTGGGTCACATCTAGTTGTGAAGTCACGTGTTCATTACTGCAATATAGGGGGGTCCAAGAGTACAGTGGAAGATTTGCACCAAAGGTTTGTACTGCTTTATCCACTGAGGTCCATCTAACACACACACACACATTTTCTTTACCAGCTATAAGATTGGAATTTACTCTTGCCACAGGTAGACCACACTTCTTTAGAAGAAAATGAAGACCTTTTTGCATTTAGATAACTGTTCCAAAGTCTTTGCCCTAAAGAATAACCTCACATGTTGTGTTTTTGAGGGGCCCTGTGGTTCACATCCAAAGGAGACTTCCCATTTCTCCATGAACACAGCTCCTGTTGTGTTCACACTGTCGGCCTTTTGATGAGCACAGGCAGGGGGAGTAAAGTCCAGGACCAAGGGCAGATTATTAACCTGTGTAATCTGGTCCCCTTCTGTCTCTCGCACTCCCATAAAACCAGCGCTCTGCGGCCAGCCGGGTCTCAGGTCTCACGTGGCCTCTGGGAGACAGCAGCACAGAGCCCCGCACATCCTTCAAGGGCCAATGAATCAGTCAGAACCTGCAGAGGAGTTTAAGGTAAAATATCCTTCAAGTATGGTGTCATTGTCGGGAATTAAAACACTGATTTGGGTCACACTGCACATGTTTATCTCAAGAAATGTAAGAACAGGAAGTATTTGTTTGGTTGAATGTCACATTGGAATGCTAAAGATTTGAGATGACATCACAGTAGAATTTAGTAATAAATAAAAAAAACGCTGAAAAATGTCTATTTTATATTGAGGAAAATTGAGGGTTTTTATTATTATTATTATTTGAGTGCTAACAAATTCATATCTGAATCCTGGTCACGCAAATCAAGTACATTTAAAAGAAGGCCTTGCTTTTATGGATGCACACAAATGTTCAGATATGAGATGCAAAGAATTGTGCCAGATTAATATTTAGAAAATTAGTGACTCAAATGCAAGATACTCTAAAAAAAAAAAAAGATCAGGATATGAAGAGTAGGTAAATATATTTTCCTTTATGGTCAAAGTTTTTTGCTTTTTGCCAATTTGAGTCAGTGAATGATCTGAATGAGTAAAGAGCTCTTTTTTTTTACTATAAGTCTGAATAAATAGTACTTTTATGTAGTAGTTTTTTTCTGTGCTCGTGTTAGTTAAATGCGTGATGGAACATGTAACACTGAGAGGTGGAAATGTAGGTGATAGATTGAACAGTCCGTTCTGGTTCACTGATTTGATTGGATAAGTCACATTCCTAGAGTTATTAGGTTTCTTTGCACTGTTTCCATCACTTTTGTAATTATTTTCTCAACCCAACTTTTAAGCTGACTATAAAAAAGATTTGCAAAAAAGATTAATGGTTTATATGTGTGTATATATATATATAGAGAGAGAGATTTCAAAGTTAGCAAGGCTATGACAATTGATTTTGTAATCTTTTAATGCTTGTTTTCAGCTCTATTGTCAGTACTTGCATTGGTACAATGTGTGCAGTATTTATTTGGAATAGCAGCTGCATTGTTGTTCATAGTGACATAGCCTTATATGGTCTGGCTGCTTAATGATGAGTCGTGAGATTTGTTATTTTCCCCATGTTGTCTCTGGTTTAACACCTAATTGAGCACTTAACTTGTCATGCGTATCAATGAAATGTCTACCTTGCAAAAAAACTGGGATGGGACTAAACTAGAACATGCCAAGTGTTACAGTCTAAATTATCACTTAAAAAGCAGAAAGAAAACCGAATTATATTTGAAATATTAAAGTTTGTTTTTGTTTGAGTGAATTCTACTAATTATTTGGTTAATGGAGGCCGCTCATATTCAGTATCATAGACTTTACTGTGGGGTCTGTTTGCTGTCTTTTGCAGTTAGATACATTATCTGTAGTTAAATATTAAATATTAAGTGAATTATAAATGGTAAATGATAGAGTAACTTGCCAACTTTTGAACTTGGCTTCTTTGAAAATGCAAACAATGTAATTTTTCCTGTATGATGTAATGTAAAATTGTTTAAATTCACTATAATTATTATTTTACTATAATTACTATTATTTATATATATATATATATATATATATATATATATATATATATATATATATATATATACACTGTATATTTGATACCAATATGCCAATGTGTTACTTATATACCATTAAGGTATTTATTTATATTTTGAATTAGTTTTTATTTTTATATTTTCAGTTATCATTTACATATTTTTTTAAAGTATTTCTATTTAGCTTTAATTTTTTTTTATTAAATTTTTAGGTTTAATAAGTTTAGTACTTCAACTTATCTTTAAGTTTTTCATCTAATATTTATATTTTATTTGAACTATGTCTGTAAAAAAATTACAATAAGATAACACAAGTTAACACATGAACTAACAATGAGCAATATATTTTTACAGCATTTATTACCCTCTTTTAATGTTAGTTAATAAAAATGTTCATGTTAGTTCAGTTCAAAAACTAATGTTAACAGATACAACCTTTGATCTTACAAATGTAGTAATAAATATTCAGATTAACATCAACAAAGATATATAAATATTGTTCACTGTTAGTTCATGTTAACTACTGTAGTTATCTAATTCTTACAAATGAAACCTTGTTGTAAAGTGTTACCTTAGTTTCAGTTAACAACATTTTTTTTTTTATGATTTTAGTTTTAGTTAACAACAGCACTGATACCAATACATATTTTATGAAAGTTCTTACTTTAATTGTCTTACATATAAATAAATATAATTTTATATTTAAGCTTATGTATTGTATACATGTATTAACATGTATTAACAGATTGTTTAATGCACTTCATCAAAAGCTGTGCACACAAATAGTCCTATTGTCATGCATGATTCATATGTGTGTTTGTTCTCCATCAGCTCCCACCTTCAGATGGAGTTGTTCCAGCTGATGGTACAGAGCTACTGGAGATGCCTGCTGACCTGGCCAAGGTGTCTGATGAGAGTCCGAATCAGGTGGCAGGATTTGACATGATCTACAGAATCGAGGACGTCCCGCCTTGGTATCTGTGCATACTGCTAGGACTGCAGGTACACTTTTAACATTCTCATCTCTCTTCAAGTCTGACTCACCCAACATCCCTATCCCGTCTAAACCCTCCTACATCTGTATACGTTCTGCCTCTGGATCTCCAGCACTACCTGACATGCTTCAGTGGAACTATTGCTGTACCATTCTTACTGGCTGAAGCCATGTGTGTGGGACAGGACCAGTACACTGTCAGCCAGTTAGTGGGCACCATCTTTACCTGTGTGGGGATCACTACGCTCATACAAACTACATTTGGTGTCAGGTGAGTAATTTAATGTGTGCTTCAGTACAGAAATATGTGATTAGTTGTCACTGTATGAATGTTTTTATGTGCCATGATCAGGTTGCCTTTGTTCCAGGCGAGTGCTTTTGCCTTTCTCATCCCTGCTCAGGCAATTCTGAGGCTGGATAGATGGAAATGTCCTCCTGAAGGTACAAACAGTGTTACACACCGTGTGAATTTTTACAATCACTATCAGTGGGGGAAGCTTTTAGGCATATTACGTTTGCACAAACCAAAGATTAAAGGGATAGTGAAAAGTCATCATTTACTCACCCTCATGTTGTTACAAGCCTGTATGAGTTTCTTTCTTCTGTTGAAAGAAGATATTTTGAAGAATGTTGGTAATCAAACAGTTGACGGCACACATTGACTTCCATAGTAGGAAAAAAAAATACTATGAAAGTCAATGGCTCCCGTCAACTGTCTGGATACCAGTATTCTTCAAAATATCTTCTTTTGTGTTTTCATTTTTGGGTGAACTATCCCTATAATTTTCCATTTTGTTGATATTTTGTCTACTACTTTAGTATGGTAACCTCCTCAGGTCAACATATATACTTTGCAAGCAACTATTTGGCTGTACTTTAAAACGCAGACTAAATATCTCCCATAATTAGGTATTACATCAGAACCCGGAAGACTAATTTGCTGCTGGTTTCATCAAGATTTTCCTATTTGGTTTTATAATGGGGTTTTTCCATTCATGTGTAAAATAAAGCCTGTGGTTAACATGACCTGACGATACTTTGACGTTTTGTTCTACAACGTAAACGGCACACACCCAATGCGAATTTTGATGCAGTTTTCATTTTTATTTTGAAAGCGTATGTTTTTAATAAGTGACTATATAAGACAGTCTCTGAGTGTGTGCCGTTTACGTAGTAGAACAAAACGTCAAAGTATTGTCAAGTTATGTTTACCACAGAAAAAAAACATTATAAAACCCCATAGGAAAATTTGAAGAAACTATAGCGGCGAATTAGACTTCCGGGTTCTGACGTCATACCTACGCCATTATAGAGGAACTGTGGTTACTGAAACATTGGGTGTGCTCCAATTCAGAGGCTGCATCCTTCGAAGGACTCAAAGGTGGGACTGAGCGTTGTTAAATTACTTTTTTGCAAGTTATATTAAACTGTCTGAAAACAAAACGGGGTTCACAAACTTTTAAATATGTTCACCATGGTCCATTTCTGTAAAGAGTATAAACTATATATAATCACATCTTAGTAAGATATGTCAAAGTGTACATTTGTATCATTAGATATTTGAGTAAGTTGGAACCTAATACATTTAACATTGTCACACAATGAATTCTGGGGTAGGCAAGGCCACAAATGATCCATCTGTTGTATTCTTCATTTCACGGGAAACGGAGGCCGCATTTGGAGGCCGCATTTGAAGGAGCCTTCGAATTGGGACAGCCTTCGTCACGCCGCAGTGACACAATCGGCCTTCAAATGCACTCTTCGAAGGATGCAGCCTCTGAATTGGGATGCAGCAATTGTTGTTCAAGTGTTTATTTGGGGTGACAAACTCCCTAAACCACCAAAACAGCAAGACCAAGCACAACAATTGAAAGTGTTTGCACGTCTCGTGAAATGTTTTTAAAAGTTTAACTGCTTTTAATTTGGTGTCTTAAAAAGATTGTACTCTCATTGAAAAGGCAACGAGAATCAAGTTTACATAAAAAAAGTTGTGCAATGTGAGTAAATCAGTCCTTTTTCTAAGAAGCATTGTCTATTAAGAATCTATTTACATTCCACATTGTGCAGGTCAAGCAGTGTGGAAGTTAATGCTTAACCATGGTTTTGGGTTTCACAGAGGAGATTTACGGAAATTGGTCTATCCCTCTCAACACGTCTCATATTTGGCACCCACGAATGCGAGAGGTGCGTGACTAATGTTTAAAGATTGAACCAGTTATCACTGCCTTCGTAACGTGCTGCGTCCTGACCTGGGTGTTTGTGTCAATTCTCTGTAGATTCAGGGCGCTATTATTGTGTCCAGCTTGATTGAGGTGGTCATAGGGTTCGCTGGAATCCCTGGGATCCTGCTTAACTCAATCGGGCCCCTGACTGTCACCCCCACAGTGTCCCTTATCGGCCTGTCTGTCTTCCAGACGGCGGGAGACCGCGCTGGCAGCCACTGGGGCCTGTCTTTGCTGTGAGTTCTTGAACTCTTTAAATGCATTTCAAGCTCATTTATCTCTACACTAGCTGTGATTTAATACATCTGTGTGTTTTGTCGTTCCAGGTGCATCTTCCTTATTGTTTTGTTCGCTCAATATTTGAGGAACTGGGCTTGTCCTTTACCCAGCTATTCCAGACAAAAAGGCTGTCACATCACACATGTGCAAATATTCAAGATGTTTCCCGTACGAACCCCCAGCTACATCAACTACATGCATATTGCCTTTTGATAATATTATAAACATAGCAATAAAGGCCTTAGAACAAAGTTCACATTACCCCATGTGGCGCTTGTTATCAACACATTTACACACTGAAATGCTCACTTCTGAACATTTTGTCCGTAGTAACTGATTATCCTGATTTCAGTAGATCATCATGGCAATCATGTTGGTATGGCTGGTTTGCTATATTCTCACCCTGACGGATGTGCTGCCGAATGACCCAAATCGGTACGGCTACAAGGCTCGCACTGACTCCCGGGGCGATATTATGACCCAAGCGCCGTGGTTTCGTTTCCCCTATCCATGTAAGGACTTTGCTTGCTTCCTGTAACACCTATGATTTATAATGGCTTGTTTATCAGAAAATGTCACTATGACTTATACCTAATCTAAGACTTGAATTTTTTTTTCCACAGTAAAACGATTAGAAGGGAATTATATTGGTGGAGCAATGGCCAAACTCTTTCCAAATCAGATCATTTTCTTGATTTTGTGTGTGTCACAGGTCAGTGGGGTTTGCCGACAGTGACGTTAGCAGGAGTGCTAGGCATGTTTAGTGCAACTCTAGCTGGTATTGTTGAGTCTATCGGGGATTATTACGCCTGTGCTCGCCTCTCTGGAGCTCCGCCTCCTCCTGTGCACGCTATCAATAGGTAAGAACAAGAAGCAGTAGAACACTTTTTTTTAAGGGGGCCATATCATGAGAAATCAGATTTTCCTTTTATAAATAATTCCAAATGACTATGAAAACATGCTGTAACATCCTCAAAAGCCAGTTGTATCATATTTGATACTCATATTTTAACATGATTTTTCTCAAAAAATAAGAATGGATAATAAAGTAAACCCAAGTTACTTCAGTCCAGTAAATGTTCATCTTATAATATTTCTAACAATATAAAAGTTATTCTTACGTTTACGTTATAAAAATCAGTAAAAGATTTCACAGCAAAAAGACAAGTTTACCAAGACATTAAGAGGGATGTTTTAGAATTATACTAAAAGGCGTTTTACTTGCTGAAAAGTATAAACAATCAACCAGACGACAGAAGGCATGTAGTAAACTGTGTTGAAGTCCATTAAACGTTGCGCTCTTCCTGGCTGTGTGTAGCACCTATCACTCTGCATATCCTTTTGAAGAATACCAGTATTATTGGGAAGAGTGTCTGAAGATCATTTTTCACAATGTCCCTGACCATTTCAGTCTGATTTTGAGTTGAAGTGCCACATTACAGCTCAGATTTTGTTATCATGTCACAACTACACGGGATCCGACAGCAAAATTGACACAGTGTTAACATTTTTTAGACCCTGAGGTTTTTTTCATTCTCAGGGTCAGAAAAGGTGGGAAAAGGTCATGAAAAATAAAATAAAAATGCGCACATCAGTGGAAATCAAAGACAAAAATTTAATTATATATATATATATATATATATATATAAAAACGTGATATGACCACTTTAATATTTAGTGGTTTTAGTTTTTTCATGGTTTATGTATTTCTTTTCTAGGGGGATCTTTACAGAAGGAGTGTGCTGTATCATAGCGGGGCTGCTGGGCACAGGAAATGGATCAACCTCTTCCAGTCCTAATATAGGGGTGCTTGGCATTACAAAGGTGAGAGAGTGCGAGCTCTTAGGCTTTTTGTAACACTAGTGTATATTGACAGAATTGGGTAAATGCAGTTCTAGTGTCTGTATTTGTGACAACCGATCAGAGTCCCTCCGGGACTGAAGCTGATATCAGGTGTATACAGATACACTATTCACAATTCTCCTGTTGTCTCCTCGGTTTCTCTGTTTTCAGTGTCGTCATTCATTTTGTGACAAGCAGTGATTTCTCTGGTGTCTTGATTTCTCTGACAGGTGGGAAGTAGGAGGGTGATACAGTATGGAGCAGGCATAATGTTTTTATTGGGAACTATTGGGAAGTTCACCGCCCTGTTTGCCTCCTTACCTGACCCTATCCTTGGAGGAATGTTCTGCACCCTGTTTGGTAATGAGCTTATTGGACCTATTTGCATTTGCCGATGTTTTGTCACAGCTTTGTCCACAGGGTGTCAGTAAAGAGCCCAGAAACTCCCCAGGAAGTGCCCTGTCCCAAATGGCACACTTCATGTGTACATGCGGTTTTGTGGACCCGTGGACAATGGCTGCCGGGTACGCATGTCCGTTAAATTCACAAGACCGTAGGGTGTACCATTTGTCATTTTAGGTTTCAGAAAGGTGCTCTCAAATACCCCTTTGCAGCCGATATGCGCCCTCGATGTGCACTTTTGCAGAGCTGGCACTGAAGTGAGCTCTGCAGCAGACTTCTACCCAACAGTCAAAGCAGCATTACGTCACAAAAGTGTGGATGCAGAGAGAGATTATGAGGGCTTATGGTTCCATTTGGGACAGGGCCTAACAGTGCACATTTCCACCCTTTAGAGTTCACATCCAAGTTGACGACATGCCACGAATTAATTTTAATTTTATATTTCAAACCAAAAATTTTAGGGGACCAGACATCGTTTAGTTACACACACCACCACTGAAAATTGAAGATATATATATATATATATATATATATATATATATATATATATTTTTTTTTTTTTTTTTTTAAGAAATGAATGCTTTTATTCAGCAAGAATGCATTCAATTTATCAAAAGTGACAGTAAAGACATTTATAATGTTACAAAAGATATCTATTTCAAATTAATGCTGTTCTTTTGACCTTTCTATCATTCAAAGAATACTGAAAAAATGTATCAGGGATTTCACAAAATATTAAGCAACACTGATAATAAGAAATGTTTCTTGAACACCAAATCAGCATATTAGAGTGATTTTTTGAAGGAGCTTTGGAATAAATTACAGTATTTAGAGAATTAAAGGTTTAAAAAGAGAAAATGGTTGTTGTGGTAATAATAGGTTTCAATATATATATATTTTTCTTTTTCACTATTTTGATGAAGTAAATGCAGCATTGGTGAGCATAAGAGACTTCTTTCAAAAACTGTTTTGCAAATCTTACCAACCCCACACTTCAGAACGGTAGTGGCCTATATATGTATTTTGTGTAGTTTTAAACTTGTTTTCTGTTTTGGTTTGTACACAGGTATGATTACAGCTGTTGGACTGTCAAACCTACAGAGTGTGGATCTGAACTCCTCCAGAAATCTTTTTGTTCTGGGTTTCTCCATGTTTTTTGGCCTCATGTTGCCTAATTACCTGGACACTCATCCTGGCAGCATTAAAACAGGTTCATATGTCTGATGGTGTTTTCTGATATATTTTCTTTCGAAGCAAGAATGCTGTGGATGTTGTCACCTATTACTGTTCTTTTGATTGATTTTAACAGGTGTGGCAGAGCTGGACCAAATCATCACAGTGCTCCTGACAACAGAGATGTTTGTGGGGGGATTCCTAGCATTTGTACTTGATAACACAATCCCAGGTATGCATCTGACAGAGTGACTCATAATATACAAATGATTTAGATCAATAGAGAACAAAGGCAGTGTAAATTTACAAACAGGCAGTCACGCAATCTGTTCTACATTCAACATTGTGTGTGTGCAGGCACCAGAAAAGAGCGAGGTCTGGTAGAATGGGCGGCTGAGAGTTCTTCAGGAGCAGGAACAGTAACAACGGACACTTATGACTTTCCAATTGGGATGGGGCTGGTCCGAAAGCTGGGCTGCATGCGTTACCTGCCAATCTGTCCCACTTTCCAGGGCTTTAAGCCATCATGCCGCAAATATGAGGAGGAGGAGGACATAAAAATAAACAAAGGTGTGACTGATGCTCCAGTTGAAATGGTCTGCACCAAAATTTAGGCAGATCATTTTTTTTCCTTTTCACAACTGAGCACTAATTTTGCTGTCACACAATTTTTTTTATTTGTTTCGTTTTGCATCACAAACAAATAAGGAAAATGTTAAATAAGAAAATGGGTGCATATATTTGAAGTAAAACTTGGATGAACAGGACAAAGGATCTTTGTTCGTCTAACATCCAACCAAATGTGAAATTTGAGTTAATTTTAAAGAATTAGATATTTTACTGAAATTACTTAAAAAGAAAATGGTCTTTTTTTTTCTTTTATTACATCTTGATTGTGTACAAAATACGCAAGTGATTAACACTAAACAAAATATGCTCAGAAATGTTTAGCTTAAGAAAGTGGTGAACATTTTTTCAAATACACATAAATCATAATGTATATACATGTTATTGTAACTAATAATGTTTATAAATACTAAGAGTGTATTATGTATTCTATAAGAGCCATAAGACAAATTATCATGTGGATATTGGGTTTTGACAAAGATGTGCTTAAGTTATTTTGTATTAAAATATAACTTAAAATTGATCTTTCTGTCTGTCTAAAATATTTTTGTAATGTAAATTTTGATTTATTTGTAACACATTATTAGGTTCAATTAGGTCCAATATTAGTTATATATAGTCAATAATACAGCCTAAATATCAGACAACGGCTCTGTGATTTGAAGCAAATGTCTCTTATAAAGGTGTCAGTAGCAGAATGGACAACATTTCTCAGGCAAATTCAGTTTAAAAGCAGTTTACATCAAAATTGTTTAGTCATTTGAGACACTAATATGCTGTTTATATATATTTACAAAAAGTGTTGTCAGAAAGTGCTTAAAGGGATAGTTCACCAAAAAATTTAAATTCTGTCATCATTTACACACACTTCTTTCTTGATAAATGACGATTTTATTTTTGGGTGAACTATCCCTTTAAGTAAGCCATAGTTTACATGAAACTGATCCATGGTTTTGCTCAAACTAACATTTAGTAAATATAAAAATAGTGACCTTTGTCATACTTGCTAAACAAGCTCAGGACACTTAGGTCCCTTGGTGAGTCTCAATTGCCAATACCAGAGGTGACCTGAGCCCTTCTACCCTTTAAAGCCCCTGCTCTGTTTATTTAGCCTGAATGTGTGAATGCATATGTATCTTACAACATTTCAACAGATATAATCAGTCTCACCCAACTCAGTTGCCAAGTCCAGAGGTAGCCTTTACGAAGTAAGGAGTGTTGAGTGCAATGATAACAGAATATGCTTTCAGCTTAGATGCCTTGAGACCTGGGCAGCAGATGGTCATCATGTTTCACTCAATCAGTTGCTTATAAAAAGCTCTTATCCAGCATTAAATAGGCACTGAGTAATGTGATCCTTGGGCATGACTTATTATCTTCTGCAGTCTATAAGTCCCATCAGGTTTCATGGTCCTGGCGGTGGGAACACCTGAGGATGTGACTGTATATAAGGCAGGCACTGTGGGGTGTACATGGGTGGGATATGAAGAGAGGCAAAGGGTATAGCACAAGGTGTGGGTAAAACAGCATTGGGAAGGGTCTGCTGTTGCAGTAGGACCTCAACATACTGGCAAGTTTCTGGATCAAACAGCATCTTGCGCTGTGGCAGCTGAGGCATGTCTACATAGAAATAGCGTCCAGTTTCCGGGTCCAGCAACAGTTGGCGAGGGTTTTGTCCTATGGCTATACTTCCTCCTGCTTCTGGATACAGCACACCTGCAGCCCCAAGCCTAGCCTCTCCACTCATGGGAGCAACAAATATTGTGTTGTGTTGGCTTTCTGGAGAAGGTATTTTTAGCCCTGCTTCTTTGTTCTGAGCTTGACTGGTTGAACCATCTGTTGGCTGGATTAGCGCTTTTCCATCCTCAGAGAGGGATCTCAGTAGAGGGGTATGACTGTTTGATGCAGGAGGCTGGTTATAAAGAGGTGTTTGAAACAAGACAGGCCCTTGAACGTAGCCATGAACAGCTCCAATTTGAGGAGAGATTGTTTGGTAACCCAGCGGACTGGGTTTGTAATAATATGAGGGAACTGAAGCAACTGTTAGGACACAAGCAGACAGAGGTCCCACTGAACTCTGTGACCTGGGAGGAAGGCATGGTGTCTGGAGGCCATCACTGATTATCCTACCATGGTCCTGTTGCTCAGAACTTGCTGTGGGTGAACAATATTGCAGTGCTACTGGGAGAAGTTGATCTTTGTCAGAGCTGATGGTCATCTCATGCTCTGCTTTGGTCAAGTCTCTTTTTGTAGGCTCTTCAGTAGAAGCCTCCTCTCCAGTTTGCAGTTCCAGGTCTGTCCTGTTTGTTGGTTTCAAGATTGCATCACTGACTAGAACAACAGGTTTACTCATGCAAACTTGGCTATCCTGTGTCTCTGAGGGCTTTGACAAGGCACAACTGTTTGCCTTGGTTACACTAATTTGGCTGACCTTTGTAAATCCAACTGTATGACATTTGTCATTTGATTCCACATGAGCCATTACCTTCGTTGAGCATCCTCTTGGTGCAGAGTGATCTCTCCTTCTGTCCAGTGGAAGAGGTGGAGTGACTTTCCGCAACAGGGGTTTTTCATCTTGTTTGTATCCCTTTCCCTTTCCTTCACTCTTGTTGTTGCTTAGAGTGTGTATTGATGGCTGAAACAAAGGAACACTCCCATCTATAACATTGGTTAATTCCCCAGGGCCCTTAAAGGGCATATTGTATGTGTTTTTCACCAGGCTCCTCATGTCTCTTACTACATGCACAGGGGCCATGGCTTTCAATTTGCCTTGGCTTTGCATACCTAGGCTTGCAAACTGTCCTGGTGACCTGATGTCCTCTCTGTCACTCTCCTGCTTCTTCCCAACACCACCCTCGGCAACTCGGGGGATTGTATTATCCACTGCATTTGCTTCCAAATCAGAGATTAGGCATGCAATATTAGTAGGACTGAGTGTACTTTCCATGCTGGCAGCCTGTTGCTCCTGCTTTTCCATCACATTTGTTAGGGTCATATTGTGCTGTTTATGTATTCCTTGCTCTGTATGGCATTCTTCAGGTGTGGTTTTCACAGAGGCCTGTGTGCTGAGGGCTACATTTGATGCTGCACTCCAGTTCCATGCTCTGCCCTTTGCTGAGTCACAGGATAGCTTCACTCCAGGGCTCAGGTTAGGCAGTCGCAACGCCTCCTCTCTTAGGCTTAGCTTCTCTGCTTTCTCATTCTCTGAAGGGTCTATTTCAGTACCACTACCTTGAACTTCAGACCTGCCAGTTCCACTTAAAAGAGAATTTAACCCATGTTTGCTTAACAGTTTGGGTTGTGTTTTAGAATTAACACTGCAATGCTTTTGAACAGAGCTGCACTCTGTCTGGGCCTCCCACTTAAGTGTAGCACTTTGAGTTAGTTTGGTAGTTTCAGCATATACATCCTTGCCAAATGAATACAGGCATTCATCAGTGGTAGGAGTCCTGTTGTTCACTTTGGTAGATGCAAAAGCTTTATCAGAAACATCCAAGGTGCGAAGATTTTCTTCATGTTGCATCTTTTTTGATAGGACACTTGTTATGATGCAGGAAGCCATTTGGGTTTTGCTGGACGTTTCATCCAGGGAAAATGACTTCTGAAGCCTTTTCTTTCGTTCGGCCTGTACTGACTTTTGATTAGCCATGTGGGACTCCTGGTTAAATGCTGCAGGGGTGCTATGCTGACGCTGAAATATGTCTCGAGCACGCACAGTTGTGTTTGGAACCTGAAGGGGTTGATTGTTGTTCTCTCTGACGTGTGACTCTGCTGTGTCCCGTCTCTTCAGTTGGATTTGTCTTTTGGGAACAGTCTTTAAGCCTCGCTTTACTTCATCTGTGGTTTCCAATGCTACGTCAACACACTCAAAGCTGCTGGATTCTGAGCAAACAGATGTGTTTTGAGTGTTTGAATGCATCTGCATTTTGAAAGAAAGAACATCTTCTGTCCAAATGTTGTCGTTTGCATCAGTAGAAAGCTGACTTGAAGGCCTACAGTTTGAACTGAAAACATGCATGTAGTCAGTTTCAGAACAGGAAGATCTTACCTGGGCCAGGTTAACAAGGCCCCCCACCTTCCTACTGGCCTCAGCGAACTTTGTTCCCATGCTGGTTGATCCTCTGGTATTGTCTGTAGAGTGAAAGGGTTGCCAAGAGCTGCTACACAGCGTGCGGGAGAGTGGTTTGGACTGCCAGACGCCTTGCCGGCTCTGCTTTTCCAGCCTCCGAATATCTGCAAGACTCTGTAGCTGGTGTTGGTGTTGGTGCCTGGTTGCGGGGATACACTCTGAATAACAGTGTGGCGGGATTCTTGACTCCTGCTTGCTGGCTGTGAGTGTTGAGATGCAGTTTGCAGACGCTTTTCTATTTCTAGACCTGACTGACAGCTCAGCCTGCTCCTTTCTGCAACTCACCCCTCTAGCCTGCCCCTCCCCCTCATTTCCCACATGACCCAGAACATGTCCCTCTCTCTCAAGCCTGCATTCAGCCCCAGGTGCACTCAGACCTTCTCTGGGTCTTTGCTTTTGTGTCGCGTGGTACTCCTTTGGCTCTGTGCCACCATGCTCCTGTTCCCTGCCTTTGCTGTATTGATTTCTCTCAGGCGTTATCAAAATAGTGTTTGAAGTGAATCTGGGTTCTGGAGAGCTGTGCTCCTCAGCAGTTCTAATGTTAGTGTGAAAATCAGTCTCGCTGCCTCCAAAATAATCCTGCGGTTTAACTGGTGAATCTTTTCCTGATAAATTAAACTCGTTGGAATTATCCTGCTTTTGTATGGGGTTACTAAAGGCTGTATTTACAGAATGCAAATCCACATTTGTACCCGTCAGCAGATGTTTTGACTCAAATTCTATGATGATCTCAGATGATGAAGATTTATCCAGTTCACCTTGGGACACCTCAGGCAGCACTTCTGTGCCTTTCCCTTCTTGTGTTTCGTAGTCCTGTGATAGCGTGGTGGCTTTGATAAAGGATCTTGAAGTGATGCCTTCTATAGAGGTAGCACAATCCAAGAGCTCAAATGAGCCACCTTCAGTAGGATGCTCTGTAGAGAGAGATTGTGTTCTGTCCTCTGAAGCATCACTGTACTCACTCAGAGAACATAGAGCAGTGTAGTATGAACTTGCCGAATCATCCATGATATCATCACTCTGCTCTAGGTCACTTTTCCCTTCATCTCTTTGTTGGAGAGATGGACTATTTTTTTCTTTGATAGATGAAGATGACATAGACATTCCTTTTAAACGTCACTTCCTTCTGCAGTGCCTGAAAATTCCTGATGCAATAATGCGGGACACCCTAGAGTGGGGTGGATGTGCAGGTCAGACCTAAAGTGCAAGAGCAGAAATGTTTCCATCAGAGATTCCATCAAGCCAAGTAATGAAACATGAAATCACATGTCCAGAGTCTAACTGATTTTGTCAAGGAAAAATAATAAGAATAAAGAGTTATATTTTTAGATGCTCTAAATTATACAGAAAATATATTTATATATTGTAGTATATTTTATATATAATTATTATTATAAATTAGTTGTATAATAAAGGAATATTTCTAAACACTTAGCCTTCTTGTAGCAGCCACACCTTAAAAATACTGCTTAGAATCTCATGCATTTGATTTGTGATGTAACATTTGTGATGTGACAGCATTGTTTCCATTGTGTTTGACTTAACAGTGTTTGTCAAGGGAAATACTGTGTATCCTAGAAAGACAGCTGCAGATCTGGTGCTTGAAGCCATCTCATCTCTAATGAAAAATTTCACTCACCTGATCCAAACAATCCAAAATCTTCTCCGTTTTTGTTTAAATTCCACTGAGATGCTAAATCTGAATGAAAAGTCAAGGAAAAAGTGTCAAAGAATTATGTCAACAGGCAAAATGTCTATAATAAGAAATAAGGACAAGTGCCCTCTTAAAAAGTATGCTAAGCTAGGGACAGCAGAGGAGATGAATCAGACCTTATTTTTTGGCCGCTGAGGGTCTGGATCAGGAAATGTGGTTCAGGCCCAGTAGTAGCTATAAGGTAGTGGTGTGGCAGTCAGCTTTGACAGCAGGTGCTGGTCTGGCTGTGCTGGAGCATACCCTTTGGAATCTGACTAGCATAGCCAGTGCAGTCACAGGGCCAGCTAAATATAGTTCCCCAGGCCCCATAACACTATCATCAGGGAGATAGAGCTGAAGTCTTGTGGATACACTGCGGTAAGTATTGGGCCTTTAAATGGCCGTTGCAAATAGAATGGTCATGCAGGTTATGTAGGTATCATTTGATGGTGTAAATTGGTGCTTTTTAAAGTAGGCATTAAAGGTATCAGTATATCTAAATTAATTGTACATTGATCTGAACTTTGTTAATGTGAAGTTAATTTTTATGTGAAATCGTGAGCTTAGAATTATAAGGTTCTATCTCCGTTTAGGGTAGTTCCGAGATATTGAGCATCAAAGTTTTTACATCCCAGCTGGCAATGGAGAGATGGAACCTTTTTATTTTATTAATAACTACTAACAAAATATTTTTTTTACAAAAATATCACCACACAGGCATTAATAAACACCTAATGGATCAGATTATGTCAAAAACTCAATTTTAACCTCACGAAATGTAGTTATGCAACTGGCAACTTAACTATGGGAGGAAGCACTGTTGTTCGAAAGCAAAAAAGTTGTTCGAGAGCAGATGTGCACTTCCTCTCAAGTGTTTGTTGTGTGTTGCCAGCCAACTCTGGGACTTTCACTGAATTGGACATGACCATGCAGGCCATGACAGCTATGGCATTTGACCCACTTGGTCTTGGCTGTACCAGATGGTTTAATGACATGATATAGTGGGCAGCAAGGATATAAGACTGCTTAATTTCACACAGCAGTGCTCCAAAAGTTTATCATACACATTCATCAAACCGAAGGGGACCACCGACACGCTAGTGTTAAGTTGTGAAAGGTGTATAGCATTACAGAGAGTTAAGAGCATTAGCCTATAACATAACTTCCATATTAGCATTTCACACTGTAACTACAGACTGTTTATACATGGAAATGAGAGACATAATAATACATAATAAGAGTGAGGATTTCCCACATCTCTCATTTGCATTTATATGCATTAATGCTTTTAGCAGAAACGCAGAGCAACTAACATGAGAAGAGCAAAGTGCCTTGGTTTAGGGTTGTGAAGTGATCAAATGCGTCTTGCACAAAGATGTAACGCAGTACACCAAATTCAGTAGTTACAACAGTGAAATGAGGCTAAATTAACATGGGATCTTGTTCGTGGAGTAAGCCTACAAAAATCTTTCAGAATCTTTGTGCCGTGTTTATTATTTTGGATGACACTTTCAAAATGGCATTTATAGGCCTGGTTTCACAGACAGGGTTTAGATTAAGCCAGGATTGGGATTTAGTTCAATTATGGCATTTAAGCAGCTTTTATAAACATGCCTTAGAAAAAAAACATTACTGGTGTGTGTCGTGAGACAAAACAATGCCAGTGACATTTAAGATTTGTCAGTGCAAGTTGCTTTCAGTTAAAACAGTTTAAACATAGGCTACATTTTAGTATGAGACTAGCCTTGTCTGTGAAACCGGGGGATAATCGGATAAATTTGTCTCGTTCCTAAATAGAAAAGCTACATTTAATGGTGGGTGCATGTCTTACCGTACTGTTCAAACTGCCGTTTGGATACTGCACACACAGGAGCTAACCCTCTCTACAAATAGGCTATCAATTAGATTTGTTTTACTCTTTAACTTAAAATTAATTTGATATCTTTACAAGAAGCTAACTGATCAGACATTGCTGTTCATATAGGCTACATAGGAGATACATAGATAGACGCCTTATCTTTTAGCTACGACAACTTAGGTTTAAAGCATACAGTCCTAAACTCCTAATGAGTGCAGGGTCCACCTGCTGGCAAAATACAGGCAAAACATCTAAAATAGTATTATATTATTAAATAATAATGATATAATAATAATAATAACAAATAATATAATATTGGTCACTATATTTTACAAAACTAGGATGGAGTTTTCACTAATAAACAGCCATACAACCACTATCTATATATATTAAAAAAAGTAATTCCATCAACACCCATTATTATGCAAAATGCGTAATTATTTGAAAAAGGAATTATTGATCAGATAAATACGTTAATAAGGATAACAATTTTATTTATTGGGATTCAATTATAAAACATTTAAATATAATTCTGTTCTTCGCACTACATGCCCTCTACATCACAACGACTTAATATCAGTAATCTCAGGAAACCGTATCACCACCTGTAGATTTAGATGATAGCTTAATAATAACACACACAAACACACATTTCAGTCTTACATCTATCAATGTTTTAATGATGTTAATGTCCGCGCGGCGGACTCCTCCCCGTTTGGAGCGAGCATGCAGCTCCGCTCACCATCATCATCAGATCTGCTCCTCTCAGGCCGCTGGGGGAGCACAGCTCAGCACACTGCACGGGACGGCGAAAAAAAAGTCAAAGGGTTAAACTTGGACACACATGCGGCGGTGTTTTGATTAAAAAACCCATCCAAGTGTACATTGAAGCGACGTTGTTATTCGCTGGAGGAATTTTCCTTGATATGGGATTTGTTTTGAAAAGTACACACGAGCGTAGTTGAAGGATATAACTCCAGTATGCGGCAGTTTTGAAACAAAGGGGTCTGGTCCGGAGCGCCGTTGTCTCAGTGGTAAGACGCGCTGTTGTCTTAATAAAGAGCGTTATACGGTTTCCTATAATGTTTCATTTTCAGCTTCTGTTTTAGTTTAGATAGTCGCGGTCGATTAACGCGTTTAACCCGAAACTCATTGCTTTATTCGTTCACAACTCTCGTGTATACTTGATATCGCTGTAATAGGGGTCTCGTGGCGTGCCGCAGGGGTGGATGTGCGGCGCCGGTCACTTTCATTTCGGACAGATTCTATTATTATACTTTTTTTTTTAAGAAACAAAGTGACCTCAAAATACAGAAGCTTTGTCTATGTTTATGTTATTAATTAAGTATTCCACAAATAAATAAGACAAAGTCGTGATTTTTGGGATGGAACTAGAGGCTGTTGTAGTTCTTCTGCGTGAGATGAACTGCTTGAACTTTGCTGGAGGACTTCAAGATCACAGTAAATCTAGAAAAGAATTTCCCCACAAGCACCCACTTATATCATGTCTTTAGTTCCCCCGAAGAACTGTGACATTTTCCCTGAAATAGAAGTAGTGTAGTTGAAGTGCCTAAACTGAACAGGAATTGCTTCTTTCCCTCTCACGCTCTTGTTTGTGTTTAAGGATTGGGGCCCTTTCTGGATGGGAAAGATGGAAACGGAGGGGCAGTGGTGGAAAAGCCAGCTCGCAGCGGACATCCATCAGTCTCTGCGAATTAAGGTGAGTTGAACAGCTTTGCGTCCATCATGGGTTGTTGTCACAATGCAGTTTTAATCCAAATGTACATTTACGAATTCCAAACATTCCAAATGTCATTATCCAGGCCTCCGTCGCTTGGCTTGATTGCCACACATTAAACTAGGATTGGTTTGACTTGCCAAAGCTTTGATGGGGAAGTGTGAAATGTCACACAGTCCTTAGAAAGCATCTCCTGATTGTGGCTTTATGAAGGTTCCTGGCCATCGCATCGTCTACATTTGTATGCAAAACACACTTCCCTGATCATGATCATATTAAATATCATCTACAACTAGGAACGCTGTCCCAGGACTTTGTGATGAAACCACCAGGGTCCATATTTTTTGCCTACTTTTAGTTTAAAGGTATAGCGGAGGATTTTTTACTTCCGGGTGGATCACCTATACTATTGGTCCTCCTAATTGTCAATCATTCTGATGAATCAATTAAACTTATTCAAAAAGTGGAGAGGGCGGGTCTTATCTAAAATTCGGAAAGATCCTCCACTATACCTTTAAATTGAACATATTTTCTAATCTAATTATTTTACTTTTTTATAAATTTTTTTTACTTTAAAGTCATATATGCATATTTTTGCGTTTACATTTTTTTTTTGTACAAAACGTACCTTATACATAAAGCTCTGCACTAGTCTAGACCTTTACATCATTTGCTGAATAATATATATATATATATATATATATAATTTAGCAAATTATGTAAAAGTCTAGACCAGTGTAGAGCTTTTATGTCGTTATTGACACACTTTTTGAGTTGGAACACTAGGAAGTGAATTGCTAAACCATGTGAACTTTTGTTTCCTCACTTCTGAGTGAATTGCACTCATCAGACAGTGAGGTTTAAGTGCATTTATTTAGTGCAGTCTGTTGTCTTTTTATTGTCCGTCCTGTTTATTGCAGGGTGTGCTCACATCCGGTTTGGAATGCGAAGTGTTCTGTCTGCGTGTGTGGGTTTGTACTTGAGTTTGTCTGTTAGCTTGAGATTACTAAATCCTGCTGGGTTTATTCAGCATGTGTCAAGGAGTGGCTAAATGATGCATGTGACAGAAAGTGGGTTTTCTTTCGTGGCACGTTCTTCTCTTCACCACCTGGTTGGTCAGAGTTGCACTATGTGAAATCTAGTGATGTGTGTAGGACTAATGCACTGGAGATGCAAAGTGATTCAGCTGTTTAGTGAAATATCTGAAGATCGGTGGTTTGGTGTTGGTGGATTTTATTTAGACAGAACAATCTCTCTCTGTTCACCAACATGCAATGCTCAGTTAATGTTGTGCAGAAATGTTTACGGGATAACTCTTTGCACAGATAGGCTATAGTTTAATTTGTTTTGTGTGGGAGGTTGGCAGACTTCGCCTCCCACTACGTCAATACCGAAAGCTAAGAGGCTTTGAAATTAATTGAAATCTTTTTGGAGGGTAATTAGCAGCCTTGCGCTTAATTTTTCTTCTTTTTTTAGCACAAATTAAATTTTGCAAGAATATGTTTTCTGTAATGTTGTTTTCCATCACTTTAAAATGTGTTAAAGCTATAATTTAGTCTGTCTTCAGCAATGTAATAATATTCAAGCAAGTCTTTTCTCTCTTTTTTTTGTATGCGTGTGATGTTCAAATGCCAATTCCCATTTTATCGTTGCGCAATCCATAAAAATGTAAGGCCACAAATAGGTGCCAAACTAGTTTTATTTCCTTTAGCTTTACCTTGTATTTATAGATGCTTTGAAAATGGCCACAATTAAAGCTTGTTCTCTTGAAATTGATTTGCATCAAGATATGCAGTTGACAATCTGATTCAAATACAGCAGCAGCTGTAGGGCTGTCTAGGCCCTACAAAAGGGCTCGTTGAGAGGGTCAAATCCCAGCCCCTCACCCCACAGGGGACAGATGGCTGTGAGACATGATGGCTAGGCCTGTAAAAGAACCAGCTTTTTCCTCAACAGTCACTATAAAGCGGCACACTCTGCCTGTGGGACTCATGTCTGGAAAGAGTTTGACGATTTAGCCGCTTATTAAGTGTGACTGCAGCCTTTTTGGGTATGTTTGAATTGCAATTTTTATGCAGTTGGTATCAGATGGATTTTTGAGAGCTGCTCTGGTTTGCTAAATTACAAAGAATGCTGACAAAAGGACATTACTATAATGGGTCTTGTTTATGGAAAACAATTTGTTAATCTATTTGAACAGTGCAACATTATGTAAAAATGGTTTTAGAATTAGATGCAATTTATGCTCTTGGTTCATAAGTTTTTACTTTTCTAACCCTTTTACAAATTTATTTATTTGACTTTAAAAGTACAATTACCATCATACATAGTAATATCACAGAATAATAGATTTTTTTTTATGTTTAAAAAAATATCACATGGTCATTCAGAAATCATTCTAATATGCTGATTCGGTGCTTGAAACATTTGAAAACAGTTGCGCTGCTTAATATATTTGTGGAAACTGTGATACATGTCAGGAATCTTGAATAGAATTTATAAAGTTTAAAAGAACGGCATTTGTTTGAGAAATCTTTTTTAACGTTATAAATATATTTTCTGTCACTTTTGATCAATTTAATGCATGTTTGCTGAATGAAAGTATTTGGAATTTGGAATCAGCAATTTTTTGTGTGAAAGAAATTAATACTTTCATTAAGCTATATATATATATATATATTAATTAATTACGGGTGTCACGATTCCTCAATTAAAGTCAAGTGTTTGATTCCAATTTACAGATTAATAAGCAAAATACTGGAAGTGGCGCATTCCATGGATGAGAATTCATTAACCGCATTATTAGACCGTTTTCTAAGGCTGCACAATATATAAAAACCATTTAAAAATTATAATATAGCTTAGTGCTATTGTGAAATCGCAAAGGTTGCGATTCAATTAAAGAAATTAAGACTTCAGATGGAAAAACCTCTCAGTCCGTCTGACATTTTTCTTTTAAATCAGCATTTATTTATTTTTTTATCAGGCTCCTGTGTTTAGGTTCTGTAATTTCACTTTAATGGCAATGAGAAGGTTATTAGTCTGTAACTGATATGCCCTATTTAAAAAAATGTCACTTTAGTCAATTCAGTGGTATTTAACCAATTTGATTGTCTTTTGCTGCAAAACCAGCTTTTTTAAATGTATTTTTCAAAAACCTCTAAACTCACCTCTTTGGACAATACATAGTAAACAGATGCAAAATCACTACTGCCCCGTGACCACGTCGTACCATATTCAGGTCCAAGTGCTCACAGGTCGAATGTGACCTGGTCGAATCGGGCCGTTTCCCGATCTCACCCTATCTCTCTCCAGTCACTCCTAACTGTCCTCTCTGAATAAAGGTAAAAGGCTAAAAAATTATTCACGCAGTATAACCATAATGACACAAAATGACAAATAACAACACAAAACAACAAAATAAAAACATTGATCTTTTGGTAAAATAGTGGGTCACATTCATTCACAACACCTGAGGAAAATAAAACACTATATGCACACTTTGTATATACAGCCTCTTGTAATTGCAACTGTGTATCCTGTGCATTTTTGTATACCCTGTGTATATTTATATACTGTAAACATATTTACTGTTGGTATTTTTTATTTTGTGTTTATTCTGTATATTTGTACACTGTTAATCTTTACGTAGTGTATAATATGTTTGTATAGTAGTGTATTGTCCTGAGAAGTCTGGCTGCTTATGCATCACAATTTCCCCACTGGGGATTAATAAAGCATCCATTCACCCATCCACCCATCTATCCATAAATAGAAGACATTACACAATAACTACACCATATACATTACGCTTAAAATAAACAAAAATATATTATATAATATATATTTTAAATGTAATAGCCTATATACAATTTTAAATATATATAAAACATAAATATAAAATTGATATAAAATAGAAATAATAAATAACTATAAAAAGTGTACTGTTGAGTAAGTTTTGCACTTAGAAGTGCATTAAGTCAGTAAACATTAAACCGATATTAGTAAAATCTAAACAATCCATTGTCATAAAATGTACCTTTCTAGTATAAACTTCTAAACATCTTGTTTAGTTAAATCTATTTAAACAGGATAAAAACTTGCAGCTCGATTATTGAAAGCCGGCTCATACACACCCCGTCATTCATCTTGAAATCATATAATTCGATTCGCGTCTTCTGATTGGTTCTGTGAACTTAGAGGCTTTATCTGGCAAAGGGAAGTGGAGTTTAGAGGTTTCTGCCAACGAAGCGGTATTTCTGAATGGTCTGAGGCTGGGATTTAGCGGGTTTGAAGCAAAAGTAGCCTATTTAATGAAGGTGTAATCTGTGCGGAGAGCAGTCACTCGATACCGTCCTCTCTTTTTTGACGGAGGTGGCAGAGAGCAGCTTTTGCATCTGAAGTCTTCAAATATATGTGCTGTGTATTTCAGAGTGAAGCGCGACCCATTAATTATTTAGATGCGTACAGGTTACATGTTTCTTCCAGTGTCTGAGAGCGGCTACACAAACTCTGTCGCTGCATGTGCTGTTTGTTTGGGTTTCCAAAAATGTCTAATAAAGTCTGACGCGCTTTGTGTTTCATAGCGAACTGTTGCACTGTTAGAATTGAAATACACAGAGCGCATCTCTGCAGCTCGGTTAAAAACCTCCATCTCTGCATGAGCTGAGAGTTTGGGTTGCTTATAACATTCATCTCGTTATGCAAAGTTACGCGTGTCATTTCATCAGATTTGTAAACCTATGCCAACACAGGAGAATACATCAATGTTCTGCAAATTGTTGTTCATTGTGATTTCAAAATAAAAGTTTAAACCCTCGCTGCGAGTTAGCATCTTTTGATGTCCACATGTTCTTGTTGAAGAAATGACAGTGGCTGTAGCATTTCTGTCATAAAGAAGTGGCTAAATAATAAAGATTAAGTGGACATTTGGATTAAATGTTGTTTGGCCAATTTTAAACAAGAATTTGATCATGCTGTAAAGTGTAATAACAATTACCTGGCAGTTTATATATAGCATGTTTTCTCCTTTTTTTTTATGCACCATGTTACAGTATTTATATATATCATATAATCTTTTCTCCATAGGAGCTGAAGTTGCCGACGTACCAGGCCCACTCTCCACAGATCGGGATGCGCCGGTACTTTGCCGACCTGCTCGCTGTTCTCAGTAACCGATACCAGCTGTGCCCTACAGCGCGTCACCTGGCCGTCTACCTGCTCGACCTCTTTATGGACCACTATGACGTAGCGGTGCGCCAGCTGTACGTCATCGCCCTCTCCTGCCTCCTCCTGGCCAGTAAGTCAAAGAGTAATGTGATTGCACTGTAGTTGATGCTTTTATGTGCCCGTGCTGCTGGTGTTTCATCCCCTTTACCTGTACCTGATCCGGCTGTAAACTCATTGCAGATACTCAAGAAATTTCATTTTGTGAGTGCTCGCATTGAACGGAGCAAGTGTGTGTGACTCTAGCTGGCTGTTGTATTGTGCCTGTGTGACAGCTGTGTGCATAAGAGGGCATGGCCTCCGCTGGCCTCGAGACCTTTTAGTCAGTCTCCAAGGCAACCTATCCAACGCACAAACCAGAAAGATACAGCTGCGTTGGCATGATGCAAGCCTCCTAAGTCTAACCGACGATTTCTTGTAGATTAGGAAAGCAAAAGGAGAGAGGCCGTCTTGCAGTGACGCAGAAGTGTCGCCTGATGTCTCCAGTAGATATATAGTGCAGGAAACAAGGAAGTCTGACTCTATATACGTGTGCTGTGTAATGTGGCATGGCGTGTTATCAGTGGTGGCACGTCTGCTTGCTTACACACAAAACAAAGCGGGACAGATAAGATAGAGGGGGTGACTTGTGTCGCCATGTGTTGGTGTTTTTCACAGATTAAAATCTGGAGCCTAGATCAAGGCAGCCAAAAACAGATTTCGTAATGATGGTTATTAATTCAGATTGCTTTCTGCATATGCATCTGTGCTTAAATGACCTGAATAATCTAAAGGTTGTCTTTAAATGCCAAATCTCTCTCATACTTCTGACCCTCATTATGGCGGACTCTTGTTGGGGGAGGGTTGTTTTGCGCTGGCCGGCAATTGGCAGTGTTCAGGCATTAATTAATTGCTTTGACTGAATGAATAATGGCTTTGGCTCATGTTCCTTGTTAAAATATCCCTCCCTCTCCCGAAGTCATTGATTCAGGCGGCTGCGGCCATTGTTGGGTTTCTCTAAGAGTCGCCTGGAGTCAGTGTGTGTGGGGCAGGGCGCTTAAAGCTGAGAGCTTAGCAAAGTTTCCATTCAGACCAAGATTTATTATGACAAATTGTAGGGAGACGCTCTCCTTGCATTAAACAAACTGGCTTGTGATTGCATATTATAGAAAATCACATCTTACGATTCATTTTAGTGTTGTTTGTGTGCTCCTATTTAGAGGTTAATCGTATACTACTGCCTGTCAGTGTTGTTAAAAACTATTTTTGTTAATTAAAATAAAGCTAAAAAAAAAAAAAAACTTGAAAATGAAAAACTTACTAATGGAAATAAAAGGACTAAAACAAAAACTGAAATGAAAATAAATTGTCCTGTTAGTTTTAGTTCATGTATTAACAATGTTAATACATTGTATTTATTAATCTTTGTTAAAGTTTTAGTAAATAAAAATACATGAGTTCATTTGTTAGTTCATGTCAGCTAAACTTCATTAAATAATGTTGAATTTTACAACTTTTATTTTTGTAATGTATTAGTAAATGTTAAAATTCACATCAATTTTTCATTCTTAGTTCATGTTAACTAAAGTAGTCAACTAATGTTCACTTATGGAACCTTATTGTAAAGTGTTACCAAATAAATGAAAGATATACAGAAATATAAAACTAATAAAAATGACAAAAGTACATAACAAATACTAAAATTTAAACTGAAATAAAATAAATGGAATATATATAAAATAAATGCTAACTGCAAATATTAAGGAATATTATAATAGTACTAAAATAACACCACTGCCTGTCTAAAGCTCATTTGCTTTGGTTTAAGTTTTTTTTAAGCTCGTATAATTTGAAACCAGAGCGTAACCTCGTATTAAGTCGGTATTAACACTGGATGATCATCCTGAAGGCTGAGTCTGCAGAAATTGCACCATGCCGAGAGCTTCAGCTGAGAACATGTGAAAATCTAATTTTCAGATGATAATGTTCAGCGATGAAGGATGGCTAAATGCAGCTTGAGGATATGCATGGATGAACACTTGAGCTTGATGTTATCAGCACAATTAGCCCCCCACACCCACCCGCTCTCATTCTTTTTGCTGAAAACTTTGGAGGAGGAGAAGAGGGCGAGATATCAGGCTCATTTCCTCTCCTGAGCTGGGGTGATGGGGGTTTGTTATGGTAACCGGTTTAAAGCACAATGCATGACGTGAAACTCGTTTTTCTTCATCAAATCTGATTGCATGTAAACATAAAAAAAGCCATCTTTTTGGATATTAAAGGTTTATTCTCTGCATGTTGAAGGAATAATGAAAACAAGATGAGTTGAAACCTTAATCGTGTGGTAGTTTTCCATCTTCATCAAGAAGCCCTGTTGAAACGGCATCTGTGCTGTAACTAATGGGGCTGCAGCTCAGAGAACGGTGTAGAGTAGCATGTCAAATGCAGGCTGGCCCTTTCCTCGGGAGGGCGAGGGAGGGGTGGGGGAGCTGAGGGCCCTAGAGGGGCATGTTTGAACTGAAACACTCAGCAGGGTTCCTGATATTCAGATTAGTGTGACAGATTCCCCCTTGAGGTTTGATGCTAATGAAAAGAATTTGTACACCCCAGGTAATTAAGAAAAGACACTGGGCAGTATTTTTTTTTTGTGTGTGTGTGTGTGTGTGTGTGTGTGTGTGTGTGTCAGCTGGGCATTTTTGACATATATATGTACACACACACACACACACACACACACACACACACACACACACACACACACACACACACACACACACACACACATGTAATTGTAATTATATACTTACAAAATACAAATAATTTGAAATAATGTTGTAAACTTCATATTTGACCCATACTTTTATTCTTAAAATATTATTGCATTTTGATATAAATTTAGTAAAATACACATTTAAACTAAGAGTGAAATAATTGTAGACCAAATTACCATTCTTTCTCTCTCTCTCTCTCTCTCTCTCTCTCTCTCTCTCTCTCTCTCTCTCTCTCTCTCTCTCTCTCTCTCTCTCTCTCTATATATATATATATATATATATATACTGTGTATGTATATATATATACTGTGTATGTATATATATATATATATATATATATATATATATATATATGAAGAGTTCAGATGCAAAAGCCTCTAAGTGCCATCTGAAATTTTCTTCTAGAATTATAATTTTTATCAAGCTCGTATATTTAAGTTCAGTAATTTCACTTAAATGACAATTTTAATTTTTTTCAAATTACGCAAAAAGTTTACGCAATGCTATTTATACAATTCAGCCTGAATACTACTAAAACGCTATTTCATATTTGAAAGTAATCGTGGATGTTTTAGGAAAATCTCATTAGAGTTCTCCTGTGACGCATGTATACACTTGAGAAACTAGAGCGAGAGTTTAAAGTGCATTTTAAAGAGAGTTTATTTTCTAAACTGAAGTGCTCATAGCTGAAGGAACACCCACTTATTGGCCAGTTAATTTCAGGGGTTACTTAGAGTAAATATTTTAGGTCGTGGAGGTTCAACTGGATGAACACATGGTGTAACGAATTACTTACTAAATCTGTGAGAGCATTTATTGAATTAACATCTGACTCTTCTAATAACTGGGTGTTTATATAACAGCTTGCAGTAGATGCACAGTTTTTGTTATAATAAAGGGTACTTTTACTTTTAACAGCAAAATATTATTCAAATCAAAGTGTATTAAAAAAAATAGGTTCACATCCATATGTGCAGAGTGAGTATATGTGACCCTGGACCACAAAACCAGTCACATGTCACACGGGTATATTTGTGGCAATAGCCAACAATACATTGTATGGGTCAAAATTATCGATTTTTCTTTTGTGCCAAAAATCATTAGGATATTAAGTAAAGGTCATGTTCCATGAAGATATTTTGTAAATGTCCTACCGTAAAGATATAAAACATTTATTTTTGTGAGTGAATGCAGCACAATTGTAAATGCACGACTTTAAAGGCGATTTTCTCAATGTTTCTATTTATTAAATTTTTTTCAGATTCCAGATTTTCAATTGTTGTATCTCGGCCAAATATTATCCTTTTCATATCTACCATACATCAGTGGAAAGCTTATTTATTCAGCTTTCATATGATGTATAAATCTCAATTTAAACAAATTGACCCATGTGACTGGTTTTGTGGTCCAGGGTCACATATGATGTAAAGGCCTGATAGTGCTTTAAGATGTAGCGTTTCATTTAATAGGACAAAGACCTGACGTTGTCTATAGCATGCGTTTATTGAAAGTGCCAAGGAATGAAGGAGTGACCTTGGTTTCTCTTTGCTGTTTGGACTGTGTCTCCTCCACACCAGTCAGTGATCTGTGGGGGACTGTGTGCGCTCAACCATGAGCCGCAGAAGTCAGAGGTCGTGGGGCCCTTATTGTTGGAGCATTAGACTGCAGGGGAAGCAATACTAGGGAGCCTTGGACTTTGGGGAAAAGATATTAACACCTAGCACCTAGAGTCAGGAAGGGGAAACCAAGAGAACAAAGGAATTCTGAAGAGAAGGGCTAATTCACCATGAGGCAGCTGTGCTCTTTCATTACAGGAATTCATGAAATGCCTCACCTTGATGCCAATGCATATCCTTTTAAAGAAACCTAAGTGTGTGAATGAAGCACAGAGATGTATTGTTCTTAGATCAAGAATGTTTTAGATCTCAGTGACATCTGGAAAAAAAAGAAATCGCTATAAAATTCCCTTGCTTTCATCCATTACACATCATTAATCTGTAACGTGAAATCTCTGATGTGATGTCTGGGATAACAGCGGGATAATCCACAGGGAAATCCATTCGTGTTTTAACATTGTGATTTAACCAAGCATGTAACATTGATCAAATGAAATGCATGAGCTCAAATATTTGCTGGTCTTTTCACAGGTAAGTTCGAGGAGAAGGAGGACCGTGTGCCCAAACTGGAGCAGCTGAACACTCTGGGCTTCATGTGCAGCCTGAACCTCACCCTCAACAAGCGGGACCTCATCAAGATGGAGCTGCTGCTGCTGGAGACGTTCGGGTGGAACCTGTGCATGCCCACACCTGCCCACTTCATTGACTACTACCTCCACGCTGCTGTCCAGGAGGGGGACCTACACAACGGCTGGCCCCTCTCCTCCCTGTCCAAGACCAAAGCTTTCATGGACAAGTACACACACTACTTCCTGGAAGTCTCTTTGCAAGGTAAGGAAAAATTGTCATTTTTATTTGAATTGTATTTAAAATGAAATGAGTAATAGTGATGATGAAACGTTTAGCAATTAAAAGTGTTGCTTGAGAAGATCAATTCATATTGTAAATTTGATAGAAATGTTATAATTTTGATATCGTCATTATATAACAAACGATTTTTTTCATGTTTTTAAAGGTAGTCTCTTATGTTCAACAAGGCTGAATTTATTTGATCAAAAATACAGTAAAAAGAGTTATATTGTGAAATATTGAATTGAAATGTAATTTATTCCTGTGCAAAGCTGAATTTTCAGCATCATTACTCCAGGCTTCGGTGTCACATGATCCTCCAGAAATGATTCTAACATGCTGATTTGCTGCTCAAGAAACACTTCTGATTATTATCAATGTTGAAAACAGCTGTGCTGCTTAATATTTTTGTGGAGACAGTGATACATCTGTTTCAGGATTATTTGATGAATAGAAAGTTCAAACGAACAGCATCTACTTAAATATATATATTTTTGTAACATTACTGTCACTTGATCAATTTAATAGAAGTATTCAATAAAACTAAATCCTCCTGACCACAAAGTTTTGCACAGTAGTGTGTATTACATTATAATAATAATAATGTACAATTCCTATAATAATGTAGAATACAATAATGTACAAAAGTCAATATATGTGACCGAACCTTAATTGAATAATTTTAATTTTTTTGCTTGGCAACTGTAAATGGCCTACTGACTAATGAACTTTATAATTACATTAATGAATTATATTAATGTACATTAACATTTACTATAATGTAATAAAAATTTTGATAAAATATACATTTAAATGCATGTTTTATTTTTTAAATGCTTAGTAAATAATCATTAATTGATATAATTTATTGCTTATTTAAAGTCGTTTTATATGCAAGCTCTGTGCCTAACAATCTCTTATAAGGATATAATATAGCGTGTTTTGTGTGCGTCTTTGTTGTAGATCATGCCTTCCTGAGCTTCAGGCCCTCTCAGGTGGCAGCTGCATGCATAGCTGCGTCCAGAATCTGCCTGCAGATCTCCCCCAGCTGGACCACTGTCCTCCACCTGCTCACGGGCTACTCCTGGGATCATCTGACGCAGTGTATCCAGCTCATGTTACTGTAAGAGCAAACCGCAGTAAACCCTCGTTCATGCAGCATAATGTTCCCTGAAGTACACCGCACATGCTTCACTTTGCCCTTACAGTTGCCTTTTGTTTCATTTTTCAGCGCTCATGACAACGACGTAAAAGAGGCCAACAAATCCAAATCCTCCCCTTCCGCCGGTCAGAGTCTCCAGCCACAAGGTCTCATCCCCCCCAGCCCCGTCGCCCCCTCTCTGCAGAGGCAGCCCACCTCCAGCACCCAGCAGCTGCTCCTCCAGGCCAGCAACTACCCACAGCTCTCCCAACACTCGCCGGCACTGTCCCAGCTGCACATGCTGGCCGACTGCCAGGCCCTGGGACCGGTGGGCTCTCGGGAATATCTGCAGCCCCACCAGGCCAGTCTGCTTTCGGCCTCGATGCCGGCCAGCTCCTTCGCTTCTTTCCCCAGCTTGGCGTCGGGGCTGCGAGGCTTGCCCCTCCCGGGTCCCATCTCCATGCAGGTGAGCATGGGACCCGAGCGCCACTGCCTCGGTCTGACTTACGGGAGCGGCTACTTGAGCTCCCACCACACCTTCACAGCCGGCTGCTTTGACAGGTGACGCCAGGAGAGGGAGGACAAACTCAACCTTGGGCTGCCACCGTCCTCCGCCCTCTCCGCCCCCGAGGGGCTTCGTCTTGGACGCCGGCGAAGACTTTCCAAACAGAAGGCCAAGAGTCGAGCGGACCCCACGGAGGTTATAGTATTAACTTAAAAAACGGCCTTTAAGCTCTCGTTTTTTAGCTTTGGCTGCTTCCTTTTGGGATTTTTATGAACTGAGGATGTCTATTTTTTAAGATTATTTAGCCAAGTGAGGACCATCTTCCAGTGCTGTGCCACAAACTGTTGACCTCAAAAAAAGAGGAAGGATGCTCTTTTGACTTAGGGATTATGACAAATATCCTTCTTTTTTTTTTTTTTAAGCATACAGCCTTAAGAAGAGAAACCGCGGAGATCCGCATTCCATCCCACCAGCATTTTCAAACAAGTCCTTGAACTTTCACACTGGATTTTGCTGTATGGTCCTTTGATGCTGCTGCCTTTTATATGAACCGATGGCTTTACGACCAAGAATCCTGTCTCCCTTCTGGTCTTGTTTACAGTGACATGCCACAAATCAGGGATGTACAGATATCTTTAATACATACACACAACATACCATTGAACCAGCTGATGTTTGTATGAAGTAGCTCCTTTTGTTTCTTGCCGATGCGGTCTGTGGAGAAGGTTGACGTTACGCTGAGGCTCCGGTTCCCTCAGGCAGATGGAAGGAGACGCCCCGAGGGACGGAGGCATCTGTGCTGGAGGAAACCATGCTTTACCAGTTCCTCCTCCCCACAGGGAAAAATAGCCATGATCGCCCTGCAGTTCTGCCGTGCGCTATGAAGACGACTTCATTGTTCCTATCAGACACTGTGGCTCGTAAAGATTACCTCACTGTTACACTGTCGTTCACATTTACCTCCAAGGTCATGCTAAGAACTGGTTTAACCTCACCGCTCGGGTTAGAAAAGATGGTTCTGCTGTTACAGTGTGCTTCAATTTGTAGCGTCTTACCTTTAGATCAACATTTTAGTCCAGACGTCTTTGTTTCTGTTAAACAAACTGGATATTTTAAAGCAGACTGTAATATTTGGTCCAAAATATTTTATTATTATTGTTGCAAACTAAAGATAAAATTAACCAAACATTCTTTCCTCTTCTTTTTTTTTTGTTCTTAGACTACACAATGAATTCCTTTATGTTGACTGGCCTTTAGACCAAAGTGTCTGCTTTACGTCCTGCTGAATGAGAAGCTTTTTCAACCACTTTACTGGACTTTGGATCAAAATCTTTCTCCTACAGTCCTGAACTTTGAACTACCTCAATATATTGCCATTTACTTGCTGATTCTGCAGGGCTTGTCTTTTCGTTTTATGTTTTTTCTTAATTGGTCAGAACATTCACGTGTTTCGTTGCATTTTTTTTAAATCCAGAACTTAGTTTTTTTGTGTTAAAGTCCCGTATTTTGTATAGGTAGAGAACGGTGTTCACTGTAACAGACACGCACTGTTTGATATTTCAAGTCATTCTCTTGTTGAAGCCTCTGTGTGTGCAATATGTAATCATTAGTTTGTTACTTTTTAGACTGTATATTATAATTTTTTTCATTTTGTACCACTACTTTTTTACTATATAGAATTAGTTTTTTGTTGGTTTGGTTTGTTTTAACACGCGATTACTGCTTCCAGGCAGTGATTTATTTTTCCACCAAGAAAATGTTGCACATTGCAACCAATGTCTCCTGAATCTCTAGGCATTTAGTAGACTAGAGAATTGATTCTGCTCATTCAGTGATCTAATGGGTTTATTTAAAAGCCTGTATTTGGGTAGGGGAGGAGATAACAGGTGTAAATTGGATGAAACCCCCAGAAATAAAATGAAAAGAAAGAGAAAAAAAAGCACAAAAGCTTGGTAAATGTTTCGTTCATGTGTGAATCATACATTTTGAATAGACGCTGGATTTGCATGGCTCAAGGCGAGTTGTTTCATGTGAATGTCTGGACTCATTGCACATGAAAAGGTCTTTGGAAGTGGTGAAGGGGGCGGGGGGATGGGGGGTGGGGTCGTGCTCATTTGGCTCCACCCCAAATACCACTGCCCTCCCCCTTCCTCCCGGCATGTAACGTGCTGGACTGAAGACAATGGGGGAGATTCCTGCCCCACATGGTGGTTCTTCCTGTCACTAAACACCACTAAACAAATAAAGCGCATCCAACTGAGTACCACTGATCGTTTCAGAGATAAAAGCTCTCGGGCTCAAAGAGCAGCCGACAATAGCTACAGAGAAGTTGGAGTAATGGGCAAAAAGTTATTTTTCTGTCCGTGGGTGTTTTAAGGAAACATCTGAGTGGTGCAAAACACAGAGAAGAAGATAAGATTTAACATTGGAAGGTACAGAGATCATTTGATTATAGTGGTTATAGGCTTTTACTAATACAAAGTGAACTTTTTTTTTTTTTTTTTTTACAAAGAGTCCTTTAAAATAATAGAGGCAGCCATGATGTAGCTTGGTTGACGTGTTAGACCTTAAAGAGATAGTTCAACCAAAAATATTCCAAACCTGTATGACTTTATTTCTTTTGTGAAACACAAAAGAAGATATTTTGAAGACTAACACC